>NC_044505.1:9809239-9876739 GCF_902362185.1 Chanos chanos
ATAATAGTAATAATAATGATAACAGTGTAGTGCTTTTCCAACACAGAGGTAAAAGATGTGTCAGAAGAAGGCAGATGTATATGTGGTAAACAGTAGAAGGCAGATGTATATGTGATAAACAGTAGAAGGCAGATGTATATGTGGTAAACAGTAGAAGGCAGATGTATATGTGGTAAACAGTAGAAGGCAGATGTATATGTGATAAACAGTAGCTTGAAAATGAAAAAGGAGGCTTCAAAAGAGAAATAGAAAGATTTACAGGGGGAAAAAAAAGACGATATTCCAACATAAAGGTACATAATTCATATTTGAACATTACAGTACAAAACCCATTGACTTCAGCACTGACCGTAGCCACACACACACACACACACATTTTTCTCATTCACGCAGGCCAGGAGCTTTTTTTTTTTTTGTTTTGTTTTGTTTTGTTTTTTCCTGGAGCGTAGCTTTTTTTTGGCGTGTAACGTTGCTGTTCTGTTTGATTAATGTTGCAGAACGGTTTGCACAGTGCCTTTGATAGATTACATAGACGGCAATGATTATACCGTAGAGCCGCAGCAGGGCGGCGACGAGGACGGCCTGGCGCGCGGCGCCTGGGATTGGAGCCTGCTCTGGAAAAGAGTCCCTCTGAGCAGCAAGGAGAAAGCTAAGAGAAAGCATAGAACCGAACCCTATCGGTAAAGCAGTCTCACTCATCCACCGTACTAATGCACACCCTCATTCTCTCTCTCTCTCTCTCTCTCTCTCTCTCTCTGTTCTTTCCCCCCCTGCCCGTACCCCATCCTCTCCCCTGTGTCTCGTGCGTGTTGTCGTCCCGCGTTTTGTATACGTGTTTCCGTCAACGTCCGTGTTTGCGTGTGTGTGTTTTTTTTTATATGTTTGTGTGTGTGTGTGTGTGAATGATTGCATGGCTCCCCTCCTTCCCTCTATCTCTCCATCCTTTTTTTTTTTTTTTTCCCTCCATGTTTGCGGGGTGTCCAAACCCCCCCCCCCCCCCCCCCCCCCCCCCCCCCCCCCCCCCCCCCCCCCCCCCCCCCCCCCCCACCAGAACGATCTGCACGGTGCCCCTCATAGACTCCATTAACGGCCAGACTTTCAGCATTGAGCCCCAGGGCAGCGGGGACGAGGATGGCTTTGCCCGGGGAGCATGGGACTGGAGCATGCTCTGGAAACGAGTGCCTCTCGGTAACAGAGAGAAGCAGAAGAGATTAACTAGAACCGAGCCCTATCGGTAATTAAAGACCACTATACACCGCAAAGGCAAAAAAAAACAAATAAAAGAGAGAGAGAGAGAGGGCCGGTAAGACAATGGACTTACGAATAAAACACTACTTGCTTTTTGTGCATGAGCGCGAAAGCAAACCCGAACGCAACCACTACTAATAAAGCCAGCATGTTTGAGTCATCCAACTGTTTGGAATCTTCCCAATCACGTTCTGGTGGCGGGGCTAACAGTTATTAATCAGTAGTCGTATTAATTCAACGTTTAATCGGACCGTAAATTTAAAATGTCCACTCATCCGCTCTGACTCCTCAAATCTCTTAGACGCAGTGCATTTTTTTGGTGATTTGCATACGCTCATTCATGCATCATATTCATAACATTTATAACCCCATAACACGCAACAGCTTAACCGACTGATGTTCACTGTTGGCTGTAATATTTCATTTTGGAAAGGGCTCCATCGTAAATTCTCAATCCAAGCATCACGGCGTCGATTGAGCCTTTTCCCTTTAGCGGTTGATTAAAGCCCTGCTTCTGTAACCAATGTGAAAATTCACGCTGCTCTAGCCCTGTGAGTTGTCGCGTCGCATGTGCTTGTGATCATTTAACGTGATGTCCTGTCCCCTGTGTAATCTCTTCTCCTCGTGTATGAAACTCTCAGCACATCTTCACCCCCCTCCCCCCCGCTGTTTTATTTGATCAAATCAGAGGGGTTTTGGGGTGATAATGATACCCAGCGATACCAAAGCAGGATTTTTCAGTGGCCAGATAACCCTCTAGTGAAAACCGTGCAATGGGAGCAGAGATGAAGGAACGTCCCTATTGGGCGGTTTTGACTTTCGACCGAAGCTGTCCGTCTCACTGCAAAATCCTGCTCCACGGGACCGCCCACCAAGTCGGTTTTTGTCCTGCTGTGTTTTTGAGAGATAACTTTAGCGTTTTCCGTGATCCCACGTCACGGACGGCCTGGGTGACGGATGACAAAGAGTCCGTTTAATGCCGTTTTCACTGGTACCTAAACTATCACAAGGCTGTCTTCAGCTTGACTTACTGCTTTTCTGCATGTGAATTCACCTGCTTTTCTGACAGGACTTGACAGGCCAGGATAATAAAGTGAAATAGCTGTGAAAGGTAGTGAAGGTATGCCATTAGCAGAGGTACCAGTCTGTCAGATACTGGAGAGGCTAGATAGGGCTATGCTTAAGCCATCAGTCATAATCTGAAAAGCTCCATTGGGACCGAATGGTGGAACGTCGGCGGTAAGTGCAATCAGACAGTCGTCATGGTGAGGGGCATGTCAGTCAATCGTATGCAGATGCGGAAGAGGGCGTTTTCTCCCGTTGATTCTTGGTGGTGTCTCCAGTTTTTTGGTGATCCTGTTTAAATGACGCAGGAGCGTCGGGGGAGAGATGTCTGATGCGTGTGTGTGTGTGTCGGGGGCAGGTCTCCGGCCATGGCGGGGGGGCTGTTTGCCATAGAGAGAGACTTCTTCTTTGAGCTCGGTCTCTATGACCCTGGCCTACAGATCTGGGGAGGAGAAAACTTTGAGATCTCCTACAAGGTACTCCACACTTTCCTTTCTTTTTTTCTTCTTTTGTTTTCCTTTTTTTTTTTAATTTGACGGTGGTTTAGGACCCAGAGTATAAGTCCAACAGTACACTACGCTTTGCTATTAAGAGATATTTTCCATTAAAAATCCTTTTTAATCTATTATGCATTATCAGTATCTATTATGCATTATCAGCGCACAGTGTAATAGTTTCTGAATGTCTACAGTACTTAGAATGTATCTTACTCATGTGTTTTTTTAAGGTGTGGTATATCAGGATATATAAATAAAATATTGTGGCTTCAGAGGCTTAAGTGTGAGCTTGTGTTTGTGGTCTGTGTGGTTTATCAAGCTGTTAAGTGTGTGTGTGTGTGTGTGTGTGTGTCTGTGTGGTCTTTGACTTGAGTCATCTGCTCTGTGTAGATTTGGCAGTGCGGAGGGCAGCTGCTGTTCGTGCCCTGCTCTCGTGTTGGACACATCTATCGCCTGCAGGGCTGGCAGGGAAACCCGCCCCCAGCCCATGTTGGCTCCTCCCCCACCCTCAAGGTCAGACCCGCCTTCATCATGCTCTGCTGTAGTTTATTTATTTATTTATATTTATTTTTTTTTTACTCAGCTATAATCTCAGTTCATATAATTATAGTTATGTTAATCATGCGTGCTTTCATATTGGATCATGCAAACAAATTTATAGAAATGAGCACTTTTAAAATCCTTATAAGCGGTGTGTGAATGATTGATAAAGATTGAGATTAACTGATGATAAATCAAGATTTATAATCAAGTGGTGTTTTTTCTTATGTGCTAACTCATAATTGAACCGATTTAACTGGCAAATTACAGTTAAGCCGTCTGAACTAAACCTCTCTGTTCTTTCTGCCCGTGTCTTCGTGTTCAGAACTACGTGCGCGTCGTGGAGGTATGGTGGGACGAATACAAGGACTATTTCTACGCCAGTCGTCCGGAGACACTGACGCTGGCGTACGGAGACATCGGCCCGCTGAAGAAATTCAGAGAGGAACATCGCTGCAAGAGCTTCAAATGGTTCATGGAGGAGATCGCTTATGACATCCCCGCACACTACCCTCTGCCTCCCAAAAACGTGGAGTGGGGAGAGGTACTGTCGTCTTCTCGAAGAGAAGCCTCAGAGCCGATTGGCTCATTTTTCTGTCCATCAAACGCGGACTGACCTTACATTTCCTTTGTTCAGATTCGTGGATTTGAAACCAGTTACTGTATCGACAGCATGGGCCACACCAATGGTGGGAACGTGGAGATTGGGCCCTGTCATAGGATGGGTGGAAACCAGGTATAGAGGGGGGAAAAAAAAAGAAAGAAAGAAGTACGGTCAATGAAAATATTCGTTTTGGTGACGTCGCCGTACCTAAACACCAGCAGAAAGAGTTTGGAAAGTTCTTGTATCATTTTTGTAAATTTCTGGCTTTGTGCTTTGTTGTTCTCCTCCAGCTCTTCCGTATTAACGAGGCCAACCAGCTCATGCAGTATGACCAGTGCCTGACCAAAGGACCCGACGGTTCGGCCGTCATCGTCACGCATTGTAACCTGAACGAACACACAGAGTGGAGGTACTTTAAGGTAAGTCAACCCCTCACCCCCCCCCCCGCTTTTCAGCAGTCAAGTCAGGTTTACTGCATCAGTCACACTCCAGGTGTGTTGTGCAGCTCTATACCTGCTCTAACACACCTGAATCAACTCATCAGCTGATTATTCTCTCAGCCTTCGTCAGCTGAATCAGGTGTGTTTAGAACAGGGAGAGACATTTGCTGTACTGAGCAGCGGGCCTTCAGGTACAGAAACAGTGCCTGACACCCCAGTTTTTTTCAACTCCAGCCCTGGGGCCCCGCGCTAAAGCACATTTTCAGCTTAGCCCTGTACATACACCCCCCCGTTCATCTATTTAAGGACATGTCGATTAGCAGACCGGTCCTACGAGGTGCGTTAGTAATGGGTTTGAACAGAGGCAGTCCTAAGGGGTAGGAGCGGAGAAACACGGGACAGGTAAAAGTTTCGATCGAGTCATATTGAGAAATATTGTGCATGTACCAGAGCTGTCATCTTAAGGTAATAGTAATGTTTTGTCTTCCCGTAAGCCCTTGTCATGTTTGTAACGCGAACGGTTTCTGTGCTCGGCGATGAATGTCTGAATGTTTGTGTTTTTCCCACCCCCTCCAATCCAGGATCTCCATCGCTTCACGCACATACCCACTGGAAAATGCCTCGATCGGTCAGACATCCTACACAAAGTCTTCATCTCGGACTGTGACAACAGCAAGAGCACTCAGAAATGGGAAATGAACAACATAGTGGCTGTTTGAGACCAGCCAATCTTTTGGTTTTTTTTTTTTTTTTTAAAAAAGAAAAACATTACGGGGGTGTTTTTAAGAGACGATGCCGTCTTGATTCACCCTTTATCAGCCGGCGGCGGCACCAGAATCGTGTAAATGTGTTTACTAATGTAAATACGTGACCAACTGAGAGCGGCACGCCGTCAATCATCTCCTTCAGACAAAAAAACAAAAAAAACGCGCAGCACTTCAATCACAAAGTGACAGTTTTACCCACTCATCCACAGATCATGTTTACACACACTCTCTCTGGTCTTCGTTTCGTAATGAGATCTTCTTTGGGGACTTTGTCTCTCCCCCCCCCCAAAAAGATTCTTCTGGAGAGAATAAGTGTAAAAAGAAAAGCATCTGAAACGCTTGATCACGCAGGACAGCACGAGAGCCGGTCTTCACCGATTGATCGTTACGATTGGATGACTCATCACTCCAGAGACTGCTGATTATCTGTCGCCTTCAACAAAATATTCTTTTTTTTTTTTTTTTTAAGTATTAACACTGGGTATCCCTGCTGTGTTAAAGGACGTATTGCCACTTGAGTTATATTGATATTTGACACAGGAAAAATCTAAAAAACATTTTAGATTGGATGGGACTGGTTATGGTTTTTCAATGCATATGAAAATGAACGAAGGGAAGGGGGTTAAAGATGACGGTTTGTATTTATGTTTTTACTTTTTGGCTATTGCACAATTTTTTGCTTGGGCAGGGGGGAATGGATGATTTGTAATAAAACGGGATGGATGTCGAATGAATATGGCTTGTGAGAATAAGCAAATATTTTGCAAATGCACAAAACAAAAAAACAAAAAAAAATCAGCCAGGGAAAAGCGGAGCAGTTTCTGAAAGCCGAGGCGTCGACTGCCGTGTATGCAACGTTTTGTACAATGTAAATACGATTTTCTAAAAATTTAACATTGAATTGTACAGTGGGGCCTTTAATGAAGGTGTAAATATATAACTTATAAAAAAAAAAAAAACACACACACAAAAAAAATATATATATTGGCATTGTTTTCTCAAAATAAAAAGAATGAACATTTTTATCAATGGCTTTTCTGCGTTTTGTCGTGTCAGGTCTGAAATTGTGAAAGCCTTATGCTAAAGACCGTGCTTTACTTACATTAAGCACTAATACCAAGCATTACTGGCTTTAGCTAAATACCATTCACTTAACACCCCTATTTTTGGTACCTCACGTGCTGAAAACAAAGGTTTACAGCACTCGGGAGCCACAAGCTGCGTCCATCAACTGACAATACACGTCTTCATTGCAGTGTCTACTGTACAGAAAGCAGCTTTCAGTCTGTTTCTAGTCCTCAAGCCCTTTGCTTTTACGCTGAGAAATGACCAGCTCTGAAAACTTAAATCTTCTATTGCAACAGCTCATTCAAGGGACAATCATAGAGAACGGATTAGAGCAAAGATATTTAAAGAAAATAAAGGTCAGTTTGTTGCAGCCTGCTATGTGCACAGGTATTTAGATTAACTAATCAACTGCTAATTAAGACCTGGAGCCAGGTGTGAAGTCAGATCTGCTGGTTCCTTCAAAGAGTCAACTAATGAAGTCCAGCTGAAGCAAGCATGTGCACAGGAGGGTACTGCAGAAAGCAGGTTTAGTGAAAACTCAAGAGTTAGTTAACTCAAAGAAGTAAACCTCCATTCTCCTAGCAAAGCAAAGCCATAGGGCTTCTTCTGTTAGGAGTTAGTTAACTCAAAGTAAGTAGTAAACCTAACTAACTCCTAACAGAAGAGCCCTATGGCTTTGCTTTGCTAGGAGAATGGAGGTTTACTTCTTTGAGTCTTCACTAAACCCGCTTTCTGGAACACTTCCCCCGCTCTACATATCTTCTATCCTTGCTCCAAACACACCTGATTTGATGATGAGCATGTCAATCAAAAGTGCCACTGATGAGTTCAGCCAGTTTTGTGCAGTAGGGAAAGATGGAAAACCTGCAGAATAGCGGTTCCCCAGGAGCAGGATTGAGGAACACTGTTCGAACCAGCTGCGTGTGAACTGTGGGCAATGTGTTTTGTATTTAAAGTTGCAGTGAAGACTTAAAAATAAACTGACAAACTTTAAAAGGGGACAGTTCAAGACTACTTTGCATAATATACAAAACTTTTATTATAAAAAAAAAAGCCAGTCTACACAAATTGTTCAAAAGCACAAAGTTTAAAAAAACCTGTCTTAAACTTAACTACACAAACATTGTTCCATGTTTATCTTAAAATGGCAGTGAAAACCATATCAAATAGAGAGGGGAGGAAAAGGGGGAGGGGACCCAAAACCCAACCACCACAATGCAAGACATTAACGACAGTGCTCAGAGAAAAAAACAAAACAAAAAAAATCCATTTCATTTACAAAACAGTACATGACCTCAATATGCATATCAGTTTTACAGATTATTGTACATGTTTTGAAAAGCTCAAATGCTTAAAAAAAAAAAAATCATTGCATTTTCACATTGTTTTTTGCAAATAATTCAGTAAATTTTGCTCAAGTTTCCAGAGTTTAGTCATCGTCGTCGTCATCATCCTCATCGTCATCCTCGTCTTCATCGTCTTCCTCTTCCTCATCGTCGTCATCGTCTGCCGGCTCTGCTTTCTTTCCCGATGGCCTCCCTGGCCCGCCCTTCTTACCTACATCGCCTTTGCCCTTGGAGCGGTATGCAGCGAGGTCCTACGAAAACAATTGGTTCGTTAATGCCCTTTTCACTTAACCCTTTTTGAAACGTGTGAATATTCCCCTTACGGCCGGGTTAGGACCTACCTTGTCATATTTCTCTTTCAACTTCTGGGCTTTCTGCTCATACGGAGATTTCTCTTTGGGCGACAGTTTGGACCACAGTTCGCCCAGCTTCTTCGCGACGTCGCCGATGGAGATGCCCGGATTCTTGCTCTTCACGTCGGGACGCTTATCAGAGCAAAAGATGAAGAATGCGGACCTGTAAAATATTAAAGAAAAAAAAAAAACACACACATTACAACACTGGCACTGTGGCAATGTATATAATAAGAGTAGAGTTAAAAATGTACACTTCTTACGGGGGTCTCTTAGGAGCGTTGGGGTCCTTTTTCTTTTTCCCTTTCTTGGCACCCTTGGGAGGCACGTAGGATTTCATCTCTCGGTCATAACGGACCTTGTCATTCCTAGCCATTTCTTCATACTTGCCTTTCTCTGACCCTGACAGGGCCTGCAAGACAACATAACGGTAATAACTTCAACCTGGTCTTTAACTAACTTAAAGCCATGCACAAATGAAAAAAAAAATTTCAACGTCAAAGTTGACAAAACAGGTCATTTAATTAAATCATTAAAAGTTTCCTATTCCACACTAGCGTAATTCTGCCATATTGTTCCGTTGTGTCCAAATAACAGAAAGAAAATCGTCTTTTCAATTAATCGGTTCCCACTGAAACGTAGTTTCCCGGGTATTCACAAACTGCGTGCAGGCCTGACAAGCTTTAGCGCTCTGCTTCTCCCGCCCTCACTCAAATCAACAGTTGCGTAGTTGAACCCCTCCCACAGCTGTGCTTCTAAATCCCCGGAAAAACAAACGCTTAATATGGCTGTTCTTAACTTACCTTCCACCTCTCAGAACACTTCTTGGAGAACTCTGCGAAGTTGACTGAAGTGCCAGGGTTTTTCGACTTATGTTTCTCACGACAGTCCTGCACAAAGAATGCGTACGAGGACATCTTTCCTCTGGGTTTATTTGGATCTTTACCCATGGCTGCAATTATTCTGAAATTAACATTTTTTTTTATAAGTATAGTGAAACTGAAGTTTTGAATGGTAACTACAGTTGTTTGTCGTTTGAAGCACAAATTCCGTAACTTCGCCACCGTCCCATAGGGAGGAAGTAATCATTCAGTAATGTAGCTAAATTAAGTTAATCCGATCAAGTTCCTGCTTCGTTTCGACCAGAACAATAAGCGTCCCTCCATTTTGTTTCCCGCCTAAAAGGCATTCCTTGATACGCAACCTCGACACAGGACACAAAGGTGTGAAATTGAAGAAACTCTGCGATGTAATATCAATGCACACCATATGAGTGAGATCTCTCATAGACTGAACACGGCACGACCTCATTGATAGTTTCACTGAAGCGATACGACACTACTTAACCAAAACGTCTGTAATACGAGTCGCAACTTTTCAGTTTATATGCTGAGGTAATATTTTGACAAAGTAAAAAAAAAGAGAGATTTTTTCCGGTAAATACTTCAGTTCGCCAAAATGGTGAGCACGAGGATAAAACGAAGTTAATCCTTATACAAGTTAACCTAGTTAGCCTAACGTTAGCTTTACCCTCGGAAAAAAAAAACTTTTAAAATCAAAATAACGTCGCTAAACAACACAAAACAGGCCAACATATCTGTCCTCCGTGTGTGTTTTACTGGAATTAATTCGCGTTACCACAACTTCAAAAAGCAACTTCTATAATTTCGTAGAGTAGTCTAGAGACAGACAAACTTACCTGTACTTAGCCACACTACAATCGACGAATGCAATGGTAGCTAAGTTCTTCAACACTGTTTTGTCAGTATGGTACAGAGCGTACAAGCTTGATTAAATGCCTTTAGAGCTCCTCCCCCACGAGATTGACTACACTTTTGAATGGCTACAGAATATTCAAATTTGAATCCAGAATATAATCTCTATTTCCCATTGGCCAGAGTAACGCCCACTACAGCCATCAGTGTAGTGTGTGAAAGACACTCCTAAATGACGGGTATCATTGCCTGCCCGACAATTGGTCAAATTTAGGATTTAAATTTAACAGCGGTAATAGCGCTCGCGCTACGAATCTCAGTCCCAAACAGCATATGTGAAATGCTACTTTATGAGATTTGCTAGAATTACATAGTTTTAAGTTACTGCGGTTATATAGTTGCAAAGACACTATTATATCACTAGAAACGATATTTTTAACAAGTAAGACGCCGACAGGGGATTTGATTCGATTTTGTGACATTTTTCGCTTTAGTTGTAGACGAAGCTGCAACTTGCCTGGTTCGTTTTTTTCCTGTATATTTTGACATCGAGCCCGAACCGTGGATTCAGTTAGAAAACAGAGCAATCGCCGGTTCACATTTAAGGAAGAACGCGGAGATGTAATTTGACGGCAAAAACCATGCAAGCGTGCACATTGCACATGCAACGCTACAATGCAGCGCCATAACATGATGACTTCAGTTTAACGGCAAATCGTCCCACATGAAGCGCAGTGGGACAATGGCTGACAGCTGGGTACCGCTTACAGCCAGCGTAAGAGCAAAGGCACAGACTTAGTCTGAACTAGGCCACATTGTTATGCAAAGCCACGCCAAGCCAGTTTCTGTTGCCGCTTTACACGAGGTTAAAGGGGGTATCAAGTTGCAGTCGGATATTGATTAACCTGCGTTTTTTATAATGAGACTTGCTAATGAACGTTACTCCCTGGGGAATAAAAGAATAGCTTTGAAACTTACACAGTTTTCTTAAGGACACAATTCTGTGGACCTTTTAAAAAAACATGTGAAAACCGATAATCAGTCATAAACAGTATGGGGAATCTAGGTGAACCAATATGTCTTGACCCCTCCCCCCATGCACAAGAATTACAAACATGATCACGTTGTTTCGAGATATTCGCCGGGTTACGTGTGACACGTTTCCTGCACTTTTGATTCTTTTGTGGCCTCGTTACATATTTTGAGGTTAACGATGAGGTCTAGATAGTATAACCCCCAGCATCGTTATGCTTACTATAATACCAGTCTGCATATGATAACTCTTGAAAACGTGGGCCTGAAGTTTACTACTTCACATAAACAAAATTAGTCTTTTAAAAGCGCAACATGTGAGCATGTAGGTGTAGGCATTGATAATGCTTGCCCATTTAGGACCAGGGCTTTACCTCCAAACCCTACCTGCATGTTTTAACTTTGGCCTGAAACTGACTGGAATTTGGCTATCATTGAAGATGCCCTGATAATCTGCTACAAATTCAACTATTCAAAATACATTTTGTCTATCTAATAAGGTGGAAATAAATGACTTTGTCTTAAAGTCAAAGAGAAAGTATTCAACCCATATTTCCTGGCCATAATTTTGTTGTTATTGAGTGTCTCCCAATTTTAGTGTGACTTCTTTGCTTAATCTTCAGCTGTTTCCGGGCCAAATGGTTTCTAGGTCTGCCACTGTTGTTGTTGCTTCCAATGCCATTGTTCACAACTTGACGTTCCATATGTAGTGGAATCCAGACAGCAATTAACATAACACTGTGACCCACAAGCCATGTGTTCATTTAAACAACTTAAACAACATTCCCCAGTCACTGAAAATGCACTTTACCAATGGCTTTTTGAGAGTGGTGGGTGATTTGAACACCCACAACCTATCAGAGGTGTCAAAGGGCGTTTGAAGTTGCTTAGCTGTGAAGAGCCCATAAATATGAACTGTGATCATTGATCTCCTGAAAAGTCCAAACTGTCTTCTACTGACTGTGTGTCAAGCATTCTGTTTCATAATCTGTTTGGTTGCAGTTATGTTTACTTATGAAGCAGGATCAGCACATGTAAATTCAACAGTTTGTGCCAGTTCCTCTCAAGGAAACGATGACACAACTGCAATAATGTCACAATTTGACATTGGCTAATCACATTTGCAAATCAGAATTCAGTTATCTTTCTTTTTGACCAACTGACTTGACAGGTAACCATGTGTTTATAGGCTATTAGGTTTTTTTTTTAAGCGTCCTTGAAGAGACAAATGAATAATACATAAATTACCCCTCTAAGAATCAGCCACTTGAAAATAATTTGTGTCTTTGTTGCAAAAGTCTCCTGTCGTTTTTACCATGTCTTGTTAAGTCAGTCCTTGTTGAAAACAAAATACTGTGGTGTACGCCTCATAGCCGCGCATTGCCACAACAGATCAGAACCGTTCTATAGCAGGCAAGAGTAAACATGCGTATTCAAAATGAAAGCTGTCATGTAACAGGTTCAGTCTCCAGTGAGAAATGCAAATTTGTGATAAAAAATGCCCCCATATCCCCTTGTAAAGAAAACCTGGCATCCGTACAAAAACCACCGCCTGGTCTCTTTGTTTCAAACGAGAAGCTTAAGATATGTGTTCTGAGGAAAGGAAGTCGGAATCAATACGAATACCGCTAACAGTAAAGGCGATATTCAAATAGACTTCCAACAGTCGGGTAGTTTCTTTTTACAGTTTCACATTTCCACCCACCAGATCTTCATTTAAGAGATTGAGAAAGTGTCCTACTTTTGCTGATCGCAGCCTCGAGACACGCTTGATAATGACTTTATAGAATTTACTGAATTGCTTCATATTCACGTGCACAAGTCACACATTCTTTTTTTTCTTCTACGATTTGAAACGACAGCCTGAATTTAATTGTGCATTTCATTTTATATGAATTTTTTCATTTAACATTTTATGCTTATCCAAATTGTTCTCTAACTTTACGTACAACAATGGAAAAGAGTAAACTCCGCGAGAATGTGTTACAAGAATCTGGTGTTTACTTCTGTGTTCGTTGAACGTCTAATCTGATGCAGCCTCTAATGGTTTGGCTTCAGCCCAGTTGGGAAATCAGTGCTTTCTTCCAATTTAAACGAGTTTAGCTGTGGGGTCATGTATTTGTGGCTCAGTTTCAAAAGGTCTTTTTCCAAACCGAGACTATTGCTGTTGACGTGTGTGGTTCTAATCGTTGTAAGCGGCCATAGAGTTGATGATTCATCCGGGGGTAACTGCTTTGCACTTTCACTTTAAGAAGGATGGTTCACACCGTATCAGAGGCGTTGTCTCGTGTCGAGTTTTCTTCGTGTAGTTCACTCAGGGTAAGGGGTTTACACGTTGTTGCATGGGATCACAAACGAAATTTTTGGCCCGAAGAAGACGTCCCTAAAAGAGACAAACATACAAAACAATATTTTAACAGTTTCAAAGTTCGAAAGACCAAGGTGATATACGTATCCAAATGACCATACACATTTTAGATCACTCCGTACATACAGCCATGAGGACAACAAACACTCATCTAAATTCAGCACCTCTGTTGCTGTACACTTTAACTTTGTGCTGTCCCGTTGGAGCCATGCTCTGGGATGAGCCACTGATTGTAATTGTCAGACATTTGGTTGTTTTATCAGTTATGTACAAGAGCAGGAAGTTGCCCCGTTGTTTTTACAGATACAATCTTTACTGAATTTTTCTCTTAGCATTCACGGTCTCACCAATATATTCTGCTAATATCATCCTTTTTTTCAGGGAGCGCTTTTCAGGGATGTGAACATAGACTCAATACTGAGAAAAAGTTGCACTAGACACCATGTTTAGTGTCATTGTGGTAGGTTTCCGAATGACCTGTCAACTGACCACTGAAACCGAGGTTTGCATAAAGGTGTGACACATATGCAGATGTATTAATAGGCAGTTTATGATAGTCACAATGCGAACAGTGTTTAGGAACTGCCCGCGACTTGATCTTAACTCCTTCTGACGTGCGTTTGGCGCCTGACTGCTGCTTTTTAACCCAAGCCCACAGTCGCACTGTGTCTACACCTTTGCCAAATGCTCCACCTAGTGGTCAAATAATACAGTTACCTTGGGCAACAGAGGAGTTCTCTGAAGTTGCAATAGCAAACGATGTCACAATTGTTTCCCTCCCAGAAATGGTTCTGAAGAGACTCGATGGGTCTCATCCAGTCCATCCCATTAGCAATGTTATGGCAGTTCCTTTCCTTCAGAACCTTTTTGTAGCATGACCAGCGACTGGAGGGGACTCCATCGCTGGTGTATAGTTCAGAAAGGAGAATGGCCACAATGATGAAAGCCTTCATTTTTATCACTCTGTAAAGAGGAATAAAACACAGAATTTTTCACTTTCATTATGAGATGTGCCCTTTTTTTTGGAATTTTTTTCTTCCTCTTTTCAGTGAAAGCAAAAATAAATAAATAAATAATGTCACTACTTATCAATTAGACTTCATCTGACTGGTTCTGTTGCTATTGATACTACAATTTTTGTGCCATTACTAATGGAAAGGAGAATAAAACAGATTTGAAACCAGTCTCTAATAACCTGTAATAAAAGTTATTAATATAGACAATGTGGACTGACCAGTCATCAGCTATCATCAGACAACCATCAGCAGACCTGCCTTAATAATGGATCTGCTCTTTGACCTTTCCTGTCACTGAATCCTTATGAAGTATATCTCTATGTTTGTCTCTCTTGTCCTGTAAGACTGCAAAAATGATTGAAGAGAGAGGTCTTACCGTTTAGGTGGGTTCTGCACGGGAATGAGTACAGATTCTGGAAGAACATCCTGTGTGCATGACTCTATGTTAAACATACACACAGTGAAGCTTTTGTGCCCATCAGCCCCCCTTCCATGAGTGGCAGTCTCTCTCTCTCTCTCTCTCTCTCTTTATGACCCTGTCTCCCTCTCTGCTTCCCTCCCTCTCTCCCTGTCTGTCTCTCCATCACTCTCTCTCTCTGTCAGGCTCTTCATCTCTGTCTCTCTCTCTCTCTCTCTCTCTCTCTCTCTCTCTTTATAACCCTTTCTCCCTCTTTGCTTCCCTCCCTCTCTCCCTGTCTGTCTCTCCATCACTCTCTCTCTGTCAGGCTCCTCATCTCCGTCTCTGTCTCTCTCTCTCTCTATCTCTCTCACGCTAGCTCTGTCTCTCTCTCTCTCTCACTCGCTCTGTCTCTCTCTCTCTCTCTCTCTCTCCCTCTCTCCCCTTCTCTCCCCATCTCTCCATCTATTTCTCTCTCAGTCAGTCCGTTCATTGCTCGCTCTCTCTCTCTCTCTCACTCTCTCAGTGTGTGCGTGTGTTTGTGTGTACTCTAAGCTGAGCAGTATAACTGGGTGCATTGATTTACACTATCACACATGCTGTGTGGAGAGGCCAGCAGGGCTAAGCCACACACTCAGCCAGATTTAGAGCATGTAGGGAAAAAAAAGAAAAAAAAAAAACCCTGAGTCAACCTGTAACACTTCATCAAGGCTTAGGGAAAAGCACTCACTGTATATACAGGCCCAGGAACACATGTTTATTACACTACAGGAATGTTCCCAGAATTTCCTAAGCACACAGGACAGTACGGCCCTGTGACTGCGAACACCCTCATGTTCATTACACATAAACCGTTCAATAGCCATATTAGCACAAACAAAAACAGACACGCCAGCTGCTTTCTTGAGGCTAGTTATCACAATACCGATCGCTTTGCTCCTAATCAGTAAGTTTGGAGGCAGAGATGTTGCAGAGTGGAAGAATAAGTCAGTTGTGAAATGCTGGTTTATTCTGCGACTCTCTGTGGCCTGACTTGGACTCTCGCCTGGAGAGAGCACAAAGATCCATAGACCGTAGATAGAGATAGATGTCATCTCTGTACCAGCTGTGGTCTGTTCATTTGTGTGAAGTATTATCTTCAACATAACGGACATGCACAATACGCTGACTTGTCACGCTAACGTGTTACGCTCAGTCTAGTCAATTTAACAACGATCGTAATCATTTTTAACTGTTTTTTTTTTTTTTTTACTAAGCACCATTTATATGGTATTCACACAAGTTTTCTTATGCTATGGTGTGTTTAGCTCTTCAGAAACAAGCGACATGTTTAATAATGTTAATCTGAGCCTGTTACTCAGTTTGGCCATGCTATTCTTCCTGATTATGCATACATGAAAAATCCCAACAAGTGGTTCTTTTCTGACTTTTCTGTTTTACAGATTTGTGTGTGCTCATTTAACTACAAGGATTCATCCTTAGCTTGTGTCATATTTAGCCTGTAGTGCCACCTTCAGGCTGATCGCCACATGCTGCCAACAGCCTCTTATTTCTCAGAGTAGTTCATCTTTTTTTTTTTTTTTTTTGGACTGATTTCCAAGAATGTGTGAGTGAAATACAACCCTGCTGGATATGGTTATGGCTCTAGTTTTGCACTCAAAATAAATCTCTAAAAAAATCCCCTTCAATATGTAGAATGCCTGTCAAAAATGTTTGACAAACACCACTGGGGTAATTATACAGTTTTATGCACCCAGGAGAGGTGTAGCAGAAACGGACTAGTTTGTCCTTGACTTTATTTCATTTAAAAAAAAATTATTATTTCACACGCTAACAAATGGTTTGATCAAAATAAAAGGTTCTACTCCTAAACCAGTCACCAATTGAAATGGATTAATGATTAATATTATTAATCATTATTGATGATTAATAATTAATGTTAAGCCTGATGGCAGAGGAGTCTTTGCTTATGGCTCATCTTTGAGTAGGCTATATGTCTATTAAAGAGAGAGAGAGAGAGAGAGAGAGAGAGAGAGACAGAGACAGAGACAGAGACAGAGACAGAGAGAGAGAGAGAGAGAGGTAGTGGGACAGAAATATGTCTTTTGTGCATGTGTGTGTGTGTGTGTGTGCTTCAGCGTTGTGGCTCTTCCTCAGTAGTATGAAGAAAAAAAAACAAAGAAAGAAATGCACAACACTGTTTTTGGCTGACCTGCTCAGAGATAATTCATTTATGGTGAGTGCTGTTTTACCACACATGTGTTTCGCAACTGCTATTCAGGGTGATTTTTTTTTAAACCAAATATTTTGCATTATATTGAACTCCTTTTTTTTTTTTCGGGAACCACAGATCTCAACATTCACTAGGCATAAGCATATGCAGTAAATCAGCCCCATCTTTTTTTAGAGAGTTTTTTCCCGCTGTTCAGCAGAAGCTACAACGCACTGGAAACGCTCACATCTGACTTTGAGTAATCTTGTGTGAATCCAGTTCTTTCGAAGAGATTCAGAAACACTTAATCATTTCCACAAGATATATCTTTTCATGGCCAACGATGAGAAGAGATAAAAAGACATTAAAGGACCAGATTTAAGTGGTGCCTTCCATTGCCAACAGTTTCTACCATCTATCCTTGTCAGAAAAAAAAAAAAAATGTGTGCGTTTTTACATATTATGAACACTGGAGGGCGCTCATGTCAAGCATTGAGATGCTAGATCATCGAGCATGGAGCATTCGGTGCTTGTTTGTCAGGGAACAGTGGTACTATTATAATGTAGCCTAATTATTGCCAGACTTTTGTTTTATTTTATTTTAAGCAATATAATTTTGTGTGTCCTTTGTTCAAACATTTTGCCAATATTCATGTAACTGGTTTTCATACTCAAATCAAAGTTTTAAATCACATTCAGACAGAATGCGGCTGCAGTGTATAAATGTAACATTATCTTAATTAAATTTTAAGAATTTAAAAAAGAACAAAAATCTGATATGACGTAATAGATGCATAGATGTAATCATAGACGAAATGCTTTCTTGTGTTGATATACCACTGTTTCAGGACACTGGCAAAAAGTCCTTTAAATTGCATTGCTTTCGTTTTAAACGCAGAGAAATGTCAGAATTTTCTGAAGAACGCCAAGATTCTGTGTCTCCATAGCAACATCAAGTCTAAAAGCGGCCTCATTCCTCTAATTTCATTCTCTGTCCTTCAACTCCCAGCAACGGCCACTAGCCAAACACAGCTGTGATGTTTGGGTGTGTTTTAAAAATATAAGCATAACTGTCTGTAATGTGAACGAGCGCCTTTATTTGCGCACATGCATTTTATAGACACGTAGTTATTGAGTGGAAATACACGCTCGAAAGTATAGGAGTACGTCATTCCACGATAATATCATTACTCAACACTGTTGTTATTGTTATTAGGCTACTTATGTTGTTATTGCTCTGAATATTCTTTCGAGTGGTTTGATTTACAACGCTGTTTACTTCCACTGCATGAACGCGATCATCGCTACGTCCCGTGGAATAGTGTCACTCAGAAAAAAAGGATATTCTCCACAAGCCATTTGCTATCACCACGTTGGAATCAGTGTCATAAAGCAATCCTTTAAAAAAAGAACCCCCCCTCCTTAGGGTACAGAGAGACAGAGAGCGGCGCTGATAGTAGTGTAATCTAGCAGCGTAACCCAAGAACCTGTCGCTGATGGTTTTCTGTCTGAGTGTGTTTCTTTGTAGCGTGGCCGTGGGAGATTCTCTTCATAGTAAAGGATTTAAACCGATTATATCCTATGATTAAGGTATTCCCCACATGGACACAATGCGACAGAGCGTGCAAGAAAGTGAACCGTTCAGCCGAATAGCTTCTTTTTCTGTAACCTGTTACCCAAGAAGGGAATAAGTTTATGTACATGACAGACAGAGTTGCTGTGCTTATTGGTAAACTGATAACTGGTGTTCGTTACACAGATTTTGCAAATGCTGTCGACTGAGGTATGAAATAAACGTGTAAATAAGCAATGCTGAAGAATAGGCTATTCGTTCTTCTTATCATATCTACATTAGTAAAAGCGACAGTTGCGTTTTGGAGAGTGTACGCTCAAACTCTCCCAAAATGCTTTGTGTCTTTACCAAAGGACAAACTGTGTTTAATGAGACAGAGAGTCTCCTTCACCCAGTCCTGAGGGACGATAAATTCTCACCGCTCTGGAATCTTAAAACGCTGGTTATCTCTAGTCTGGCAGTACGGGGTGGAGTGAAGGGGCTTCTTATAATGTGTGTATAAGGCAAGTGCGTGTGTGTGTGTGTGTGAGAGAGAGAGAGAGAGAGAGACAGACAGACAGAGTTAGCTGTAGCTAAGATCTTTGTTTAAGATTTTTAAGACACAACACTGAGACAAGAGTCTATGTTTTTCACTCTGGACCATAAAGGCCTATTTAATAATGGCTTTGTGAGCACTTTACATTCTCCCAGAATTCACTCTCCGCTAATACCTCGATTTTATGACCTCTCCGCTATTCAGTCACGTCCAGAAGAGCAGCATTAGTGTATTAGCATCGTTCAAACAAATGGCCATAAAAAAAGAAAAAATCAGCATTTTCCAGTAGGATATCTGATATCACCATGGAATTTCAGCATAAACCTTAGTCAGTTTTAAAACAGCTCTGTTTATTTTTTTGTATTATTATTATTATTATTATTATTATTATTATTATTTTCAAGCATGTCGCATTTTATGGGCATCTGTGTGGGCAGCCATACCAGAGGACCCAATGCTGTTAGAATATTCATTTCAGCCAAAGTTAATGGGTTTTAACCAGTCCTTTTGTCCATGTGGATGTAGTTTTACACCTTCCTGTTTTCCTGCTGTGTTTGTCATGTAGTACAAGTTTGCATTGTGCTTCTGAGTCTTTGTTATGCACAATAATAGAATCTTTGGTATACTTTACTGCAAACAAGCAGTACAAGTATTAACACACCTTCTACAATTAGAAAATGCCCAGCATAGCTTATATATCATTCCTAATCTGTAAGGTCATAGGCCGCATAAGTACCATTGCTGTGTAAAATACACAAAACAACATTTGCATTTTGTGTGTGTGTGTGTGTGTGTGCATGCGCCTGTGTGTGTGTATACAAAGCTGTCCGAAAACACAGGTCTCCCCCGCTACTGCGGTCTAATCAAGGTGCCATGTTTCAGTCTGAAAATGATCAAAACCATCCTGTTGCAAAGCAATGAAAGCAACGAGGTGTGTGTGTGTGTGTGTGTGTGGTGGTGGTGGTGGTGGGGGGGGGGGCTAGAGTCGTTGGACTCCAGGCCATCGGGCCACCCGTGAGAGGCCCTAACGCTCTGGCCCACGCAGATCTGTGCGACCAATAAACGGGGGGCCGCTCTGGTCAGAAATCAATCTGCCATCCACTTCTTAAATCAATATGTACTGAAAAACAGAGGGAATCAGAGAGACAGAGAGAGGGGGGGGGTGCAAAAACTAGCTCCATGTGGCATAATTTTGTTTATTTCAGCCCACATTCACAGCTTGCAAACTGTTTTATTTATCTATTTGTTTATTTGTTTATTTATATATTTATTTTGCGTATGATTTTGTAAACAATGTATTTCTTGTTCCCCCTCTTGTTGTGACACCTCAGTCTTTTCTCAGTAACACATTGTTCATAAACAGGATATACAAGCAAAAAAAAAAAGAAGACATTTTTAAGTGAAAGAAATTCTTTCCATAAAGGTTGAACAATTGTTTTCTTCACATTTAGCTGCAATTCTATGTGTTTGAGATCACTTGATTATGTAGTCTACCATTTTTTGTCTTCATGTTTCCTCTGTTTTAGTTAAGTGACGTTTTGATTTTTTATTTATTATTCATTTGAAAAAGTAGAAGCAATTTTAAAATAATCTAGTATATGTTTTAACAAATAACTGCCTCTTATGTTTTTGTAAACAGAAATAAGATGTTGTGTGTTTGTCATTTGTTGAATTTTTTCTCTTCGTAATTTTTTTCTCTCCTCTCTTTGTTGTCTTTGTCTTGAAAATTCTAAAAATCTTTTCTATGGCTGTAAAGAGCAAGCTTATGTACCAGGGACAATATGTTTTTTAAAAACTTGCTTCTTTTTATGACAAAACAAACCAACAAACAAGTATTTTGTTTGTTTGTTTGTTTTGACAAAACAAATGTTTGTCATAGGAAAAAAAAAACAGCATTCATCAGCTAATATTCATGTATTGCACAATGTTGTAAGGTTGATCACATGTATTTCCAAACATTCTGAAAAATGATTACAAGTCCATCAAGGAGAGGAAGGTTCTCAATACAACACGAATTCCCTCAGGTTGGTGTACAGCATAGTTCAAACTTTTCACAGAAATGGAGATTTATTTGAAGACCCGACGCTCAGCCGGTCTCACGTCTTCTCGAAGAGGTATGAAAATTCAATCCCGCAGTTTAACATTACTTCAAAACAAATTTAAGAAAAAAAAAAAAAATCGGGGGCGGGTTTTCAGAAAGACAACTGCGTAACACCGCTCTGTTTGGGGAACAATGTACGTGCTTTGCCGTATCATGTAACCAGTTGTCAGTCTCAAAATATGGACGCGACTGTAGACAGGAGACACCAGAAACACCTGATGGAGATGGTGTCATAAGCCAAGTCCCTCTTCTAATGTGGTCACACAAGTATTCGTCACCGTCGGAAACGTGTCACAGGTCAGCTCTGGTGACTTCACTCCGCGGAATGTGATTGGTCAAAAAGGGAAACATGACGCTCCAGAGACAGACAAGCACAATCCTGGTTTTATATTCACTAAAGCTAAACCTTTTCTGTTGCTTATCTTGCACAACAGTCACCAACTAAACAGCTTGATATTAAATGTCTGGGAAGATGTGTTAATATTATTGGCTGCAAAATTTGGTAGACAAATAACAGAAAGTTTGAAATTTTGAACCAAAGGATCAAAACACATAAACTACACAGAAAACCATTTCATAGTTAGTGTCTTTCGCATGTGTACATTTTCAAAGGCAATACATCAGCACTGTTGTTTTATAGCCTCAGATATCAAACAATTAAGAATGAGTTATGACAATGTGACTTATATGTGCCCACACAGAAGCAACACCATGCTATAAAACAGAACCAACACTTGAATACACGTATATTTGCTATGGCACTTTGGTTGGACTCGTTCGAAAGGAAAGCAGCAGGCAAAACCCAGTGATCAGGCGAACTAAAATAAACACGCATGTGGCTCCATGCAGCTTCCCGCATACAGCTCCGTGGCTATACTCACAGCCGCACGGCCACATCCTCATTAATCATTCAGCCTGGTGACATTCCTGCCATCCCAGGTGCCTGATCTGTGTGGAATCGTGTGTATGGAAACTGTGGGCTCTCCTATAGGAGCGGTGCGGAATTCTCACAAGGATGGGCCCGGCGTCATATCCAATAGAGCTGGTAAAAACCCAGAAGAGAGGTAAGAATCTGTGTGTGTGTGTGTGTGTGTGTGTGTGCGCGCGCGCGTTTGCACACACACATGTCCTATAGGAGCGGTGCGGAATTCTCACAAGGATGGGCCCGGCGTCATGTCCAATAGAGCTGGTTTAACCCCAGAAGAGAGGTAAGAATCTGTGTGCGTGTGTGTGCGTGTGCGCTTTTGTGTGTGTGCGTGTGCGTGTGTGCATGTGCACATGCATGTGTGTGTGTTTGTGTGTGTGTGTGTGTGAGAGAGAGAGAGAGAGAGAGAGGGAACTAATGGGAATGCTTCACGTGAGATATACTCAAGCACTTTAAGAGAAAGGGAGAGAAAAGAGCATGAGAGAGAGAGAGAGAGCAAGAGAGTGAGAGAGCGAGAGGGTGAGAGAGAGACAGAGAGAGAGAGAGAGAGAGAGAAAGAGAGAGAGAAAGAAATTGGACAGAGAAGGAGAGTACATGTGCTGTCATCGCTGTGGTTTAACGCAGTCGGCCACAGACTACTCCAGAAACTCTCCATTACAGCCCATGATGAATGGGAGTGGAACCTGGCCCCGGATGCACCGGCCCCAGAGGCCCGTGAATGACAGGAGAAACCTGGGGTTGCCATGGCAGCTCCGTTTCCCCAGTGACAGTCTGACCTGCTCTTCATTAATGATACCTGAGGTAGCATATCCACTGCCACATGTTTTAATCCATACACTATAGGTTGTTTTTTTGAGGGGGGGGGTGGGTTATATCTTGCAAAGACTCTTTTTGGGCAGCTCACCAAATTCTTTGTGTGAAACACATACTCTCTGCCATGTCTCTTAAGAGCTTTGCCGACTGTCAAATATCTGAATATGTCAATGACAGACACTCACTCGATGCCTGTTCTGTGCTGTATTCCATATGAGGATATCGCTCTGCCGCCTGTTGCCCGCTAATGCAAGGTTTGTGGTGTTCCCAGTAACAGATGTTTGAATGAACGGAACAGTGACTCACAATATTACGGGCACAGAAAAGGGAAAAAATACTTTGTGGCTGAGGCGATTCAAGAATAGTTTGAGTTTAAGCCTTATGCCTTCTTCGTTTCTTTAATATATGCCATTTCATGTCACGGATTGCCACGGTCACATTTAACGACATGCTTCGCCCTACTTATCAGACACTTTTGGGGAGGGGGAAAGGGGGCAGAGATAAGAGAGATCCGACGAGGTCATCTTTTCAACATTGGCAGGGTCACGGAGGGACAGCGTCTGGCCCATGCACATCAAGACGATCGCCACGTAATAGTCTACTTCACATTCCCAATGGGGGGGGGGGGGGGGGGGGGGGGGTCATTGATTAATATAGAACGGCGTCAGATGACCAGAAGTTTTTTTTAATTTGGATCACTTATTCGTCAAGAAAGTTCTACTTACAGCCATACATTTCACTTAAACTTGCGATGTGAGTGAAAATTTCTTTCAAACATGCACAAGAGCGGAATTATTTTTAATGGTCAAAACAGCATTCGGAATAATTACCCGCAAAGGCACGCTTTTCGCCTAGACCCTGGACGCAAATTTATTATCAGAACAGCCCACGATTAACATTTATTAAAAGACATCGCCATCAAATGGCGGAGTCTGCTTTAATTTAGAGCTGGAATCACTCTTCAGAAAAAGCACCTTAAGTGAGCATCTTTGGCTCCCCGTTGGAGATTTAACCTGCAATAAATCAAAAGGATCTAAAGACGGTTCTACAAGCTTCAGACGGAATCAAGATGACATCACTGGCCTTTTGGGCAATATCATAGGTGTCCGTTGAATGGTTGCTACTCGCTGTTCGCATTAGAAGTACTGCTACCTTATATATTTGGGAGCTGGCCATAATAAATTATTTTAAGAGCCTTGAAGTCGTGAAACGTTTCGATTCCAGTTGAATAAATGTAAACATAAATAGATAACGTTAATCGGCCTCCACCGAGAACCATCGGGATCACTTTGAATGCGAGTCTTTTTCGTTTTAAAACATATTGCGTTGTCGTTTTATCGAAAAAGATGTTGTGGGAAAATTCAAGAGTAGACCTTCAGATGGCTTGTAAACATGGGTTCGTTGTTAGTTTGTTTATTTTGAATTGCGTGCTTTCAATATTTAGTCCTTAATATCTATCACGGCACAAAGTATTGTCTTTGGTCAAATTACACTTAATCCTATTGGATTTTACTCCCAACTCCCTACAACTAAAATTATATTACATAGAATATTTAGCAGTAGATTCTGAAATCGAAAGATGTATATATTTATAGATTAATTAGTCTAGATTATAAAGTCTACCTGTTTCACTGTGTTTAATAGTTTCACGGTTGCTGTATACTCTAAACAAAAGATGGTTTACAGGTCTTCTCAGGTGAACATGAACGATAGCATCCCGAATTTTCAAGAAATGTGCGCGAAATGATTTTAAAATATCGGCCAGTTACTTTAGTCTGTAAAATCCACACAGCCGCTTGTTATGTTTTTATAATTACCAAGTGAGCATTTGAACCAAAAGCAAAGATATTTTGGCGTAACCGTAGCTAAATACACGTCCGACCAACGAAAGAAACTTTGCTCCAGAAACAATAGGCTTACATGGTATCAAGTAATATCAATAAGCGAGTATGCTGAATTGAATGACTTACAGATTTGGTCATAGAATCAGTAACACGCCCAAAATGCATACAATTCTGTCTGTTTGCGGGAGTCCAAATCGTTCTATTCATTGTTTATACAGCTGCAATGAATAGGCCTAAATAAAAATGTGTAGGCCAGACTTATAAATAAACAACGCATCATCCAGCTGTATTATGTAAAAAGATTCATTGCAGCAGTCTTGGTGGGCAGCAACGTAATAACAACTGAATACACATTTAGACATTTTATGAATGGTGGGGCAGCGATTTAATTTGCTAGTAATAACACAAAGCGTGTTGCACCGCAACAGTGGTTGTTAAGGAAAGTGATGGTTACACTGGTAAACCTATCTGGGATTTTGTAATCTCCATTGCTTTCTGCTTCATTTATTAACAACAACTAGCCTGAAATAATAACATACATCTCCGAAAACACTGACATCGCCAATACGCTTTGAATAATGAATATTGAGGTAACTTGCATTTCTGTCAGTAGGCCTAGAAGCTAAAAACTGGGCCGTTCAAACAACAGCAAACCCTGCTCCTCTGTCTAATTCACCCAAAGTCTATATGACTTAATGTCACATCAACATTTCTTGTCTATCCAAACAGCCGACAAGGCTATCAAACAGGCCACAATTTTGGTTGTTTAATTGGCCAGTTTCAAAGGTTAATACAGTGAAAAATTCGTGTCTGTGATGTGCTAAGTCTGTTTATTATCGCGTGAAGATATATTACGCTAACGCCGCCGTTCTTTATACGCCTCCTACGTGCGTCCCACTTAAATGAATGGCATAAAATCGCTTGAATCTGGCCAAGGTCAGTAAGTGTCAATCCCGAACGTTTAGTTAACAAAACATAACTATTAGGCCTAATAGATGGTAATATGGTGTCCACCCTTAATGATTTGAACACAAGCTCTCAAAACTAATGGAGAGCATGAATTGCCTCACAAAACTGAGTATGGTAGACAGACAGTATAAATCCAAGTGGATGTGCTTTATTTTTTAAAGAATGTTACGTAATTTGTAAGACCGCTGCTGTGTTTTCGATTCCGACAATGAATAGTCTTACGTTCTTCTGAAATGATGCAGTACTTGTTAATATTGTCTCTCCGCCTCACCCTGTCTGTCTGTCTCTTTCTCTGTGTCTAACTCTCTCTCTATCTCTCTCCCACTGTTATAAATCCCCCCACCCCCTGTTTCGACACACACACACACACACACACACACACACAGGCGTGCACGCACGGTAAAAACACAGGTATCTGTGTCTTATCTTCTTCCCCGTGAGTCGATACGTAGAATATTATCCGTATATCCTGATAATCTCCGCTTTACCTAGTATTGTTAAGAATTGCATTAAACAATACATTTCGGCATCTTCATTCATGATTTGCTATTGTTGTCGTAGCTTCTTGTTGCTGATCAAAAAACACTCATCGATCGAATAATTCAGCTGAACTGATCCAAATAATTAACAATGACTTATTCTTCAGATGATTGTAATCATCTTCATATGTTAACGGGCAACCGGGGATTTCAGAGGGTCACGTTTGATAAAACGAACTGGGTTTTCGAAAATACAGCCGTTTTCTGGGGAGTGTTTTCCGCGCGGTCCTGGTTGGATTTATGCTCTCGTTTAAAGGTTTTAAATGTTTATCACCGGCAAAACAGAACAGTCGCCTCCTGCTTGCCGGGATAAATGGAGTGTTAGCAGAGTCGCGTGAAATGACACGCATGCCCCATCCACTTGGGAGGTCCGCCTCTTCTTATACACTTGATCCAGCAAGCCAGCACGCCAAGGCAGCCTAGAACATGAGCCGAGACTCTAAACTGCCGACCAAAATAATGTGCAAGCGCAGCGCCTGCCTATGGAATTTTCGCAGATGAGCGAACGCATGCAATCTAACGGTCACGGCTAACGGTCAAATTTGCTTGCCCAAATTTTGAGGGCCACATAAACTAAAATATTTAACCAAAATGTTTGCTTAGCCTTCTTAGCCTGTTTCTTTCTTTCTTTCTTTCTTTCTTTCTTTCTTTCTTTCTTTCCTTCTTTCTTTCTTTCTTTCTTTCTTTCTTTTCACACGTAGCCTAAAACACGAAACACACACTCGACTGGTACATAGGCCTGTAATACACTTAACCCTCTTCAGCCAAATAGCCTATCCCCAAAACATAGAAGTGTCGAAGTCGACTTACCTTAGTGATCATCCATATTCTCCTGCTAGTGGGCTAAACTTCTTCATCATGAGTGTGTCCGTCTTCACTTCTTCCGATCTTGACCTGTAGCTACTCGGAGCGACGCGGTTTTCGTTTCTCAAAATACAGCTCATTCGAGCGGTATTGGTGGTGTCTTGGGAGTCAGTGCGCAGGAATGACTGGAGAAGCTTTTTGAGGACGGTTTGGATGGAGAGGGAGTTTTTTGTGAGAAACTCAATCTCACATACAGTAGCGGACTCCATCTGGGAACTGTCACAACTGACAGCACTATGGGGCACAGGCCTGATCTTCTGAGCGAGGATCTGCAAAAAATGTATAGTTCATCAAAGAAGGGCGATTGTGCGGTTGTCCTTGTGTGGTGTTATTTACAAGACCGTCATCATCTTGTTTGGCTCCCAAGAGTTTCTCGATATTTGGAGGGTATGCGCTTTCCCGTCTCTGTGATAATAGCCAGGTTCCTGTGTTCACTCCGTCGTATGAATCTCACGGAGAGGGGGATTTCGACGGTTGCTTTCAATATAAAAAATGCAGTTTATCACAGTTTCGACAGTTTACCGACGAAAACATACGGCTTTCGCTAGTTATTCTGGGAAAATGGCATAGGCGTAGCCAATTATCAAGTCTTGTAGCACGCTTGACCATCATAGATTACCCGCGTTGATATTTGTTGTCAATGCTGATTTAATGTGAAACCAAAACTTTGTTGATGAAACATAAAAAAAATCATTGTAGCTTGTTTGGTTGAAAATGGTACCTTGATTTTATGATGATCTTAGATTTGAATCCTCTGATGGTGGACGTTAGGTCATTAGTTTTCAGGAAGATTTAATCTCAAACATTTCTGTAATTAGGCTACTATAGGCGTTAGAAGTATAGCGGCACATTGCATCATTTTGACCAGAACATCAAAGGGCTACAAACGGCCAAATGTTTTTTTTTTTAATTAATTACATGAAGTGGATTATAAGTCATTGACAGGTAATAGAATTTCTTCAGCAGTCGTTGCAAGTCTGTTGCTGGCGACCCCCTCAGTGTACGCAAATGTTGGTAACACTACTTCAGTACCTTAGTAGCTTTGCAGTAGCCCAATGAAACATTTTGGACGTTTTACACTGTTAGAAGGCATTTCATGAACTTATTGGTAAAGTAATCAAATTGTCGCTGCGTAAGGTTAGCCACCTTGTCTTGCTTACCAGACCCCCCCCCCCCTTCAAAAATAAAGACAAACAAACAAACATAAAATTATTGTTATTGAATATTAACTGCAACAGATATTTATGAGCTTAACCCACAGAACAACAACAACAACAACAACAACAAAAAGTTTGCTTATGTCATACGTAACAAAAGATGATGAGATATCTTGCGTACAAGGCGTATAAAGTTATTTGTTGGTTGTATTGTGATCCGAGACATGGACGTGTACTGCTGTGTTCTGACACTCTGACTCACAGAGGAAAATATCGTCATCAGCAAAGCATTCGAGGTGCATTTGCCACATATGTGGAGTTAGGTTCCCTTCCCTTGCTCTTAAATTACATGATTTAGTGATAAGCATGAAGGATTTAAGCTTACAGATTGCCCGATTTTCCTCCAGCGTGTATCTCTATTTGTGGCATCCTGTACTTTGGTAAAAACCTGAAGGATCAGGGAAAAGTGATTTTTTTTAGTGCTTGTGCAAAGGTAATATTTGTATAACCTCGTTGCAATCACTCTAGAACCTGGAAACTCATAATGCCTTAATGAAACGGAACTGGACGTTAGAATTACGTTTAGCAATTCAGAGTAGTAGTGATACAAACGTTAGACCTACAGCATTCTAAAAACGTTTAAATACCCTACTAATGTAATATTGGTTAAAACTGGCCGCCAATGAGGTTGACTTTTAAAACGTATGTGTCGCTTGAACCGCAGTGTATCCAGCGTTTGCTGTTTTTTTTTGTATTTTTTTTTTATCGTTAAATATGATGTTTACTGTTTCTTCAACCCGTGAAAGAGAGGATATAAATGCCACCGATTCCCGTGCCCTTTCTTCAACCTAATAAAAGGAAAACAGTTTGTGTGCAATTATTAGGCTATATCAGTGTCACAGAGAACTCCGTTGGAAGACAGAAAGTGCTGGAATGGAATCAGCTCTATTTTGACAGGCTTCAAGGTGAGATAAAAGTCTGCCACTCTAAGGTGTTTCGGCCAAATGACTGAATATACAGTTAATATTATTTCCAACAATTACCGTTGCATGTACATTTTTCATGACGTAGGCCTAAACGTCAAGCATTTTGCTCTGTTTGGAGAATCCTTGAGAAAGGAAAAGGAAAGGAAAACTTCCATGTGACATTGTCCTATCATTCTGCTCCAACTTCTCCATGAAAGGAATAAAGTCTGCAGAAAGTCGGTATGGCTTTCATCACACTCAGGTCCGTCAAACAAGTTAGTTTTCAATTGGCAACGAAGAGAGCGAAGACTCCGTTCCGTCATTTACCTTTATGGAGTTTCCAAATCCATAATATACACAATAACATTTCAGTCTTATTTTGCTTTAGTTTTCTATCTGGACAGGCTAATTTGTCTGTCTATGTACAGTAAATTACATATAGGCATATTGTTTTATTCTGAGGTGCACGTGTCCGCATCAATATAAACACTCCACACAAACTGGGCCATATTTATATTTTTAAAATCACGCGCGTGGTGTCACAGAGCGCGAGCTTTGCCCAGACGCTTAACAAACAGAGGCACATAACCAGACAGGAAACATTTGGATTCTTTATTCTGAAGTTCTTTTTTTTAACATTGCGACGTTTAAATAAAATAAAGCAATCTGACCAGCCCTTGTAAGTGGGATCCGACCATACAACACATACAAGCACACGTAGCCCACACAAAATCAAAACAGAAATGCTTTTAAGTATATATAAACCAACACAGAACACATACGGAGCAACTACACTTGTCTGACTTGGCACTGGTGCAGACTGATGTCGGACTGCACGTAGCGCGTTACATTGAATATAAGTAACTATTGAAAACTGGGTGCAACTTCTGAAAATTAGGTGCAAAGTGAAAGAAAGAATAATAGGTAACCCTTTTGTAACAAGTAATCGCCCAGAACAAAAAAAAATTAAAATTAAAAAGGAAAGAATGAAAGAAAGAAAGAGGGGAAGAAAAAAAAAGCTTTAATTCATCATTTACGCTTACATCAACAAATTTCATATTACATCATAAAGCTTTAATTCTAAACAACACCATGTCAAATCAAGGTCGTGTCATTGTATCTCATATAAATAATTCAAAATAAAAATTGCATTCATTATTTTAATTGATACACAGTCTGTCCCTGTAGGATCTAGCACCACTTCTTGGTTCTTACAGCCCCTCCCATCTCCTAGTTACACATTGAAGTCACAGAACCAAGGGGTCTTTGCCGTCACACATTAATTATCAATATTTATTTGAGTGAGTAATCAAAGGTCCATTCATTTTACTCTCTGTGTCGCCCATTCCCCCTGTCTCCAATCTAAGAAGCAGAGATCTTCATTAGGACCGGTAACGTTTGGTGCCAGGCAGGCCAGCAGAGCGCTGCACGATACAGTGAATCTAATACCTCGTTAGCTTGACTCAGCCCTCCCTCTTTAGTTGAATGTTTGCGATTGTACTTTTCTTAATTGTGAATTTTCAGAAAAGTTGTATAGTAACTACAAAATACTTTTACTTAAGCATTTAGGTGTTGAACACTAGCACTGAAAATATGGTTAGCAGTCAGGTCGCCCCTCCTATTGAATTTGTAACCTACTTCTTCCTTTTAAATCACGCATAATTTTTTTTTTCTTTTTAGATGTTGGTGATTTTTATTTACTCATATTTTCTTTCGTGTCATGGGAATATTGTCAGTATTGACTCTCAGTATGGCACCATTACTTTTAAGCAATCAGAGTCCAGTGATGATAATTAAAGCAAGATCAGTGTGACTTCTGCATGATCGTGTGTATTTTTTTGGTGCGTAATATTTGTATGGTTTGCAGTTTATACAAACAGATGATGGCGGTGAGGAAAATTCAGAAGTCTACCTATCTGTGTAACGGTAAAGTGAGGAGGTGATGCGATCAGTCAAGTTCAAACTAAATTTAATCAAAATGAATTCAATGAGAAAGCTGTCGTGGAATCAACATCTAGGCTATTCTCAAATTAGAATCGATGTCTTGGCAGAAATGCTTTCAGCGTTGATTCTGTGTTATGCTATCTCGGAAATGCATTGAAAAAAAAACCAGACAAAAAAAAAAAAAGCGAAAACCAGTTTTAAGTACCAAGGCCGTGGTAAGTGCGTTTGATAAATAAAAGACAATTTCAAGTGAGTAGATAACGCTCAAACCGCGGGATCGTCTTTGCCTTTCCAAAAGTCATTCTTAAAAAATTACCCATAGACGATGTTGGCGTTGGAAGTTGTGTAGGAACTTTTCCCAATATTCGTCGAGACGTCACAACAGAAAGCATGATGGAACAGAAGAGTTGCTTGCTTTTGTATTCAATATCTAACCGGACTTTACTAACATTTACTGCGAAAGCACATTCTTCTGCTTGCATTGTGTCCTGCTGGATGCACCAGCTGAAAATCTGGTGTTGCTTAAATTCAGATTACAGTACACTGAGAATTTTCTCTAAGTTAAAGGGACAGTTATCAAGGTACCTGTAATTTCAGAGTTATTTTCCAACGAGATCTGGGAGGATAGACATACTGGTTAGGCCTACTTGTGGCAAAGCCTTTTCTCTCTCGGCTAAAACAATGAACATAAACAAAGCAATCTGCTCGATATATTCGCTTTATGGAAAAAAGGCTCCTAAATATGTTCGTGGAGGATCGATTTCATTGAATCTCACTGATGTTTTATTTTTAGGCATCAGTTTCAATGTTTTCCACGCTAAGTAAAAGATATCTAGTCTGCCCTGGATTTTACGTCTCTCCAAGCTGCAAATGCCGTAGACCATATAATTTTTTGGCCATGAACTTTCCTTGGGCCTAAACGTATATGACATAAAATACATAGCGACCGCTCTATGTATAGGTATACATTCCTCATAAACGATTTTAAACCGATTTGCTCAAACATAGTTACGCTGTAGTTTGGGCTCTCTCTATGAATATAAAAAGACACATTCTAGACATCATCACACCATTACTGTGGATCACAGGCTACTAGGTCCACTATGGACTATATACAATGGAACGTAGAGCGTGATTACGTCCAATGTAAGCCCAGGATGGCTCCCAACCGTCTGATCTGACGTCAACATGTCTACCAGCCCTTGCTACAGACCGAAAAAAATGAAGGAGGGTCTTATGAACTAATCGTTCACAGATGTTTGTAACACCAGGAAAGGGATCTTATTCGGTCCACATGCTTTACAATTTATAACGATTCGGTAAGCACGAGAGCTTTAAGCTGGCGCGCTGTAAAAGGCGAGTCAAATGATAAAAGTCTGATTATCAAACTAGTGGTTAAGAATTGTTTGCTACGGCATTTAATTGAGATGGAGAACTCTGGGCCTTAAAGCCAACCTTTATTGATGCGGACTTGGAACACACAGGGTAAGACATTCTGGATAAGGTGGATCTTAAATCAGCTGATCTATTTAAAGATATGTTTCACTTAGGATAACATACCAAATAACGCCGTAATTACGTTTGCTCTACAATCCATTGTTAAATGTCCCAAAGAATTCCCCTCCCTGACAGAAAACCGTAGCTCGCGATGAAAATAGGCCTCAATGAAAAGGCCTCAAACACAGTCCAAAAAAAGATTGCCTATGTGTATTTTTCTTCGTTTCAAGGTGAAAGCATTTCTGTTAAAACGGCAGCAGGTCACAATGAGGTCACAAAATTATCTGTACCTTTAATCAAGGAGGACTGGCTTGCTAATTCTATCTTCGACGCCATCTTGACACAGACAACAAATTATCTGTAATTATCAGCGCATACTCGGAGCCACGGATCCAGTCAATACAACATAACCGGCGTTTATCTACCGCTATCGGATGAACTCTAAATCTAAATGTATGCCCTCTATCTCCACTGATTTACTCCGCTGTAGATGTCAGTTTAATTGCATGACTCCTCCATGAAAAATCTTTTGGACAGTAGGCTCTATGAGAACTCCCCTCACTATCCAGTGCTAATTTAACTAAAAGGAAAACATACAGAGCATTCTCTGTCCAAATTCATTTATATGTTTGTGCACACAAGCACGTGCATCTTACATAATTATACATTTACTTTAATTAGCATATTGCCTAGCTTGATTATTTAAGGTTTACAACTCTACAAGGTCTTCGCGCAGTCGGCCACGCAAGTTTAAAACCCACGTCTTTATTACCTATGAAGTCCTCAGAACATTACGCTGCTGTGAGTAACGCTTTATGAGTGCCTTAGGGGGGGAAAGGCAAAACAAAAAACACAGATATAGCCCCCCTGCCTCTCCAACGGCTCAACATTTTGATCGGCACCTTATCAATCACTTGCGCATCCGATAGCTGTCCCTCTGTGCTCCGCATGATTGTCTACCTTGCGCTGACCTTCGTGTGTATTCAGATCTTAACATCAGTCGTGTACTTTCCATAGGCTCCGCTATGTCTGCTCCTCCAGTGATTTGGATGAGAATAGTGGATTGGAGCAGTTGACCGCTGGAATTCCACTGCCACGTTTGCATCTCTAGTTTATTGAATATTCATATATAATCCTGAATCATGTTCTGTTATTTGCTTCTGTGTAAATATGTAATCCTATTGATCTGTGTATGACGGATTACCAAGGCCCAGAACACATGAATACAAACTAATACAGTCGAATACACAGTAGCCGGATTACGATGACTTATTTCCTGAGGGTGAGTGGATATTAAAACTTGCAAACTATATGCGTGCAATCCTGTATTTATGCACGCGCCTCAAAATCACTTCACTTTTTTATTTTATTATTGATTAACAGTTATGCAGCTTTCGTAGTACAGCAGAACTGGAGAAAAACCCATTTACCTGAATGATATAATTAACAAACTTGTTATGCACGTATTATAGCAAGTTTCAAAATTTAACATCTTATTAGAATGTCTTAGTGTGACCAATAATTTATTTAGGCTATGGAATATCCGCCTTCTGATTATGATTCGTCACACATTATGGATAAATGACGCAACATATTCTCGATTAGAAAATAGAACCTTATTATTATTATTATTATTATTATTATTATTATTATTATTATTATTATTATTACCACTGTGGCCTATCGACAATCAAAGATTATTTTGTAAGTAATATCGATGTATTATATTTTTTTCTCCATAAGTTCCTTTTATAAAGCCTACAACCAGCAATGCACCATATACTACATTAGTTACTCTGATAGATGTTTCATCAAATGTAAACATGTAGCTGCCATGACTTTCCTCAAGATAGCTCATATCCTTAAGTGCCAAAGTACACGGCAGTTAATGCAACGCGTGGGAAACTCTCTGTGTCTACTTGAGGAGCTGTTGTGGATGTATCGCGTGAGTGCTGTTTGATTTGACTGTCACGTCAGTATTAGAACAGTTGAAAATATTTTAACAACCTTTCTCGGTTCAGACTAGCTTCATCTGTCTTTACTGTATATGAGTAGGCCTACAGATAATGAGCAGCGGTTTTTTTGACTCCCGAGAAAAATTCCTCACACTCCGTGACTTTACTTTCTATAAAAAGTAATACGAAGACAATTAATATACCTGAAACTTGAAATACTGGCATTTTTTTAAACCCGTGTCTTTTTAAAGCCAATACAACAAAATAGTTTAGACTGTTTAAAAACACAGTGGTTTATTGAATTAATAACATTGTTTACATCGCCAATATTATTTAAGTTTCACGTCTCTGGACGGAAGTGCACTTTAGTGGACTCAACAGCTGTTTGAAACACCATCAAATACTGCACGACCACAAAAATGACATTGTAACACTTCATGACAATTTCAGATAAAATATTACTTTAACTGGATCATGATATCGACTAAATCCCCATTTATACTTATATCCAGAGAGATAGGGAGGAGAGAGAGAGAGAGAGAGAGAGAGAGAGGGAGGGAGACAGAGGCAGAGAGAGAAAGAGACAGAGAGAAAGAGAAAGAGCCTAAGAGAGAAAGAGAAACAGAGACAGAGAGAGAAAGTGTGTGACAGAAAGAGAGAACCTACACTTCACATACACCATAGTGGCAAACATATCGGTCTGGACAAGGAAACAAACATTCACCACGTATTAGACAACACACACAATCCCTTACCAACAGGGCCTCTTCCTCTAAAAAAATGGAATGGCTTTTCTTCAAATATCCACTTTTCCGTTGCGGGAAATTGCACATAAATATTCCGTTAAATAAAGTGAGAGTACAATTCAGAAGAAGTTTAGAGGGCTTCATTTCAAGTCTTTTCGAGGATAGTTTTCACTGTTTCAGTTCCAGAGCCCAGACATGTTGCGGCCAACCAGTTCTTCCTTTGGTTTTCTTGTCATTGCTGCTCCCTGAACTTTTCAAAACTTCGCTCTGTCGAAAACAAAAGACACATTGAGCTTGTTATTTATAGTAAATTAACATTCGTCGTAAATCACAATATGTGCGCCCTGTGAGCTAAACATGGTATCCGCAAATTTACTTTTAAAAAAAAAAAGGCTGTGGATGTCTTGGGCCCATCGGTCTTGTACTATTAAACCCTACTATGAAAACAATGTCAACCACATTAGCTGCTAAAATAAAAGCACAAAACGCATTCACCCTCCTGAATACACCATCCAGTATTTTAATAGTGTGTCCTGTGTTATAAGTTGCTATCAATGCATAGGAATCTCGTGCGCTTTTTAGGCAACACACGGACGAAACATTTCAATTAATTGCCTCGGTGATGGGACAACAGCAGTGTTAGAACCTGGAATATGTCTGATAGCTTTCTTACCATCTCTTTCTTTCGCCGTTCCTCTTTAGCGTCTGTCTTTTTGAATTCCGCTTTAAAGGCCTCGGTTTCCCCGTGTTGTTCGTCCTTGTCGAGAATGTCCATGAGGTATGCGATATAGCTGGTGGCCAAACGGAGCGTTTTGATTTTGGACAGCTTCGTGTCCGCGGGCACGTTGGGAATGCATTCCCTGAGTTCTGCGAAGGCGCTGTTGATGCTTTGAGTCCTGCGCCTCTCTTTTCGGTTCGCCGTAGGTCTCCTTTTCACTGTCCGAGGTCCCATTCCAACGGCACCAGCTCCCGGGACTCCTCCGTAGTGCGAGTGGTCGAGCCCCGGAGCTCCGGTCGAGTATTCGGGACTGTAAGAGGGTGCCATGCTGTAGTCGGGAGGAGACATCTCTGGATGGCCGATTAGCCACCCGTGAAAATAAGGATTCTCTTCATGACAGCGACTAGCGGCCGCAGCAGCGGCAAAGGAGTAGCTGTCGTGATGCATCACCGGATGGTGAGGAAACCCACCAACCAAACTCATGGCGACAGCTCTAACTATTCTTAGGCGAACCACAAAAGGGAAACACGTTTTCTCTCAGATTGTTCTTAATTTGTCCTGACGATTTAGGCACTGGCAGGATCTCCATAAAAAGGAGGTCATTCAGTACTATGTTTTTTTCCAAACGAGAGAGACGCAACGAAGAAAAACATACGATTCAGTGTAGCATTTTGCAGTAAAATACATCTGGACAGCGTTCAGTGTCTTTAAGTTTTGGTTGTACTAACAGGTATAAGAAGTTAACTACTTACACGCAGACTCTCTGTATCCCATATCCGTGAGAAAGTTTTTCCCCATGTCTGAGTCTCACCGTGTTTGCTTCATCTGGTCAACTGCTTTCAAAGACATTTGAGGTTAGTCTCTTCCCAAACTTTTATGATTTTCAAACCCGACGTGGAATCGATTAACTGGGAGTGTTGGATGGAAAAAAAGTCCCAAACCCAGTCGATGCTGTGCAAGCAATGTGTAGCCTTACTGTGCAGAACTGAGCGAATTCCTCAGTTTGATCTCCATGTCACCGTTTCATCTTTAGAACTGCCTGGGTTCATATATGTCGTCAAAACTGCTCTCCGCCAATCACATCACGGAGGGGGAGGGACGTGGACTACATTGCAGGGTGTTTATGCTCCTAAATTGCAGTTGCCCTCTTAAGTATTGGCAGCCTTTAACATTTTTTTTATTAATGCCATTAAGATTATGAAATGTACGCCATACGTGTCTCCAGATTGTAGCCATAATGATATCAAGCTTTTCGTCTAAAAAGATTGAAGACGCAAAGACTGCAATGAAAAGTAGAATTTAGCCCATGCTATTTCGGTGTGTTTAATTACTCAGTAACATCCTACGCGAAGATACGTAGTCCGTGCTACGTATTTCTGCATGAGGTATACGGACACGAGTGTTGAATATAGTCTCATTTTAAATGTATATACATATATTTTTCTGTAAAATTAGCTTATATTGTTTGCCATCCAGACGAGTTGTTACTGAAAATTCTACGTTTCTCTGGGTTTTTTTAATACGTTATATTAAAAATATTGCTTCTTTTTTATTTATCATCATTCATTCATTTTTGTTTATTTACTACCAGGCACGAGACGTGTATTTAGTGATCCGTCAATTTAATCTTTTTGCCCTATTCCTTTCCCTATATGTGTAAATACAGTCTAAAGCTCATTTCCTAAAACTAGTTTGGTCACAACCATGTAAAAATCGTTATTTTACTGGCATTGTTTTGTCATTATGCAAAATATTTTAATAAATTGTAGAGACAATGGTACACGAGTTAATATACGTAGGCTGTATATCCGTATGAAAACAAACATTAAGATTTCCTTATTATTTTTCAATAGAGTGCAAGCCATTTAAAGACGATGCAGAATGTTTCAGGATGCGTAATTTTGTAACAAATACATGCGTAATACTGTTCGACAGGATTTAATTTACCAATTTGTTGTGAATTAGCCGAGTACAAATAGAAAAAGCAAATCTGACAGCGACTGAAATTAGATCATGTTGCGTGCGACGCTTCACACATAAATTTGTCATCTGTCCTCCCTAAGTTTATAATTTATAATGAAGACCAATATGAAAGCAAGCTATAATGGACGTTTATGCTGGTTCGCTTTAAAGTCGTCAAGGAACGTGCTGTGATAAATTACACTGAAGCAAACAAAAATAAGAAGAAGATTTGATAGAACAGTTTTGAACGATCTGTTGACAACTTTGCTGATGCTGGTGTGTTTATTCAAAAAAAAAAAAAAAAAAAAACTCGTATTAGGCCCACAGAAATGAGCAGAGAGCGGCAAAAGATCCTAAGATCCAAGTACAGTAACTTGCTAAAAACAATGCAAGAAAACCGTAAGGGTGTTTTCGGCCTATGCCATTGAGCCGAATGTCCTCTCTCCACAACGTTTATCCTCCTTTCTTACAAATACTTTCTGTAGTGAAGCACCGACCTGACTTAGGAAACTATAAATTATCCTCCGCTATATACATCACGCAAACGCCATAGACTAATGCAGTCTGAAAGGACAAAAACCTTTATCAAAAGTACATCTCGAATCCATCTGAGGGCGCAGTTTATAACTTCGTAGTATTACGCATATTAACCAATCCCATACGCAGTTAGTGTGCACACGGTGATGTCTGTAGCCAAATGCTAATATCTGGTGACTTGGTCAACAATTCTTTCGTCACTGGGCTGCACTGTTCTTTCTCACGGCCATTATTCTGTGGAACTGAATAAAGAAAACTAGCAGCCAGCGTTATAGATATTTATGTATATTATTAAAGGCCGCGCTTGGTAAAGAGTTGGAGTCATTATAAATGACAAGCAATCAATGTAAATGTGGTTAATACGTCCCCTTCGTAATCTTACAATGCCCAACAATGGTTATCTCAAGCTCACGGGCTGGACTTACGTTGACGTGAGCTATTTTATTTGGACAGTCCGCCGCTTATTTTTCCAGGCCCCATACTGCATATGTGCATACGTATTATCCTGTGTGGTGTGTGTGTGTGTGTGTGTGTGTGTATTGTATGCGCGCAAGGGAGAGAGAGAGAAAGAGGGAGAGAGAGAGAGAGGAGAGAGAGAGAGAGACAGAGACAGAGACAGAGACAGAGGCAGAGAGAGAGAGAGAGAGAGAGAGAGAGAGAGAGAGAGAGAGAGCGAAAACACGTGTGTAAAAATTCACAAATTCGCAGAGGAGGCTCCGTGATTTATATGTGTTTAAGTGTTGTATGTGGGGTGCAAGTGTAATTCATCTGGCTGAATGGAAGTTCTAGAGTAATTTAAATACGCCGAGTCTCCAGATAATGACACCTAATCAGCCTATAGGTCACTTGGTCAGACTCCTGTTACAAACCCCTCCTCCCCTCTCTGATCTCCTTTCAAACTGAATTTCGTACAAATAAATAAAGTTATGCAGAGCCAAATATTTGAGCGCGAGAGAAGTGTTTGATAAATGTAATACAATTCCAGTGGAGGTGTATATAGTAACAATTGTGTCAAAGGGCAGAATTAAGATTTTTTTTTTTAAATCCAGCGCGATTGATTCAATTGGAAAATAACCTTAATGATAATGATGTTATCATTACTATTACTTTGCAGTTGTTAAAGTTGGGCGGCAAGCGGTAGGTTAGTATGTTTAATTACCCGTCATTCCGTATAGGAAATCAATAGAAAATATCCGAAAGGATTCTGGTGCGGCCAGCTCAGTTTCTGAGCATACACTCCACGTTTCTGACTGGCAGTTTGGATATAAATAATAAATCATTGCATTCCTCCATTCTTGTTATTTTATATATTTATACCTGACTTTGTTGGTGTGGTGGTTCCCACAAACTTCTTCTATTTTACCACTCAATTCATACCACGGAAACGATAGAATGTGTTTTATTTTACGACTAAACCGTGTGAAAAGCAATGACCTTTCCATTACTAGGCACAGTTATAGGTAAATTAATGTAATTTTGATTTCTCGTCTACTACCTCACCATGGAAAAGTTAAAAAAAGAAGAAGAAGAAAAAAAAGACAGCCCCTTCCCCCAGTCTCCTGACCGTTATTGCTGCTCTCCCGAGGTCTCATTAAGCGAAAGTAGTAGCATACTATTTTCAACATTTCCTCAATTGAAAGACTTAAAATATAAGCAGCGCATCCGCGGTGGCCGAGGATATGGTCAAGGCATGTCACCCAAATTCGATACCTGACGTTTATTGTCTTTGCTGGATAGTAGCATTAGTTTATAGCCTCAGAAAACTGATAGTCTGTCACCTCGCCATGCGGTAGTCTGAAAGCAATATCCAGTCAGGTAAGCCGTAACAAGCGATTCAGCTTAATTTATATCAGTATTAAGCCGATCTGATACGTCAGCTGATATGGAACAGGCAAAAGGCCAGATTTAGGGGACATTTACGACATTTTAATATAATTCATGTGTCTTTATGAATTACAGCCATTATAAACAAGTCACATTCTAAAGATGCTTTGAACTGGTGCTCTGTTCTAGTGCTATTTTTTAATAGTTTATGTTGGAGCCCAGACCGGGCGAATTCACCTCAGCTGTTACCTGGACTCCATACATCTATCCTGAAGTTTCGGCATGAATTTATTGACCTGTACTTTGATTTTCACTTTCTGCTTACGTTCTTATCCATCAAAACTTTTCCGAATTTAATCAATATAAGCGAAGTATGTAAATTAAAACATATGTGTATGTATTTTATCATACAGCTTAATTACTCTGTCGCCCTCCATTTATTAGCTTACGCTCAAAAATTGACGAATTATAAATCCTATTTTCTGTGGGCAACGTATTTACCTTTCTTCTTCTTTCATTTATTTATTATTATTATTATTATTATTATTATTATTGTTGTTGTTGCTGTTGTTGTTGTTATTATTATTATTATCATTATTATTGCTGTTGTTGTTGTTATGCTAACTGACGAACAGAAAATGTGGTAGTTTCAAAGACAAAATTGTGGCTCATTATAATAGAGGATAATTTACCTTTTATGGAACGTGTTGTTCAAAACAAAGATGACTTTAACCGTTGCTGTTTTCACATGTATGTAGTCCAAAGAGTTTTCTCATGTGTACACACACTAACAATAATAATAATAATAATAATAATAATAATAATAGTAATAATAATAATAATAACAAACGAATTGTTTCTAAGTCTCCTTCTTCTTGTAAAATTCACATACACTCTTTATTGCTCTGTGTATAGTATTTAAATATGTTTGTATTTTATCAGGCACACAGTTTATCTAGCAAAAGTAATATCTGAATCATCAGTGATCTGAATAATCAGGATTGATCAAGAACTCTACAATGTCATTTCTGAACGATGTGTTTAAAAACGGGGAAAAAATTAAGTAATGTATTTTGGATGATTTGGACACGTAGTTTGGCGCGCGCATTGTGTACACACACGCGCGCGCACACACACACACACACACGTGCTATCTCTGTCAAACGTCATCAGATTCGTGTTACAAATGTCATGCGTTATGGATTCCCCCCCTTGAAATATATGGCAAAATGGCCGAAGAAGAAATTAAGAATCTCTGGTCTGATACATGTTACTAAATGTAAATAAATAAACAGTAGACGCATTTCTGTCTTGTCTGTTTAAAAAACGATTGTTTTCCTCTCTTGGGACAACGGAGATATTGTGCAGTTGCGGAACTGGAGAAAGACTGGTATTTTCAAGACATTTCCTATTTCACTTCCTTTTCAAAACTTAACGTTTAGTGCACAGACCTTAAGTTCAACTTAAAGGCGCATTTCTGCTCAGAGGTTCAGCTGTTACGTCTGCTTATACCCACAATCCTCCCAAACAAGTGAGAAATAGAATACCTTTCACACAGGAGAATGAACTGTCAAAGAGGGAGAGAAACAGAAACATCATCTCTCTCAATATTTCCCTAACGCTCTGTCTGAGCAAGCGAGATGGTATATAGAAGTTACACATTAAAAATTAATGATGTTTTTTTTTAACTCCCGCACACCGTAGTCCCAGCCACCGCACAGCGACCTTTCCATACACAAAAGACGCATCGTCTATTTTTCTTCTGCCATGCATCCGTGTTCTGATTGCTACGTCATTGCAGTGGTTTTCCAAGCTTTCTTCAGTTGAGAATACTTTCTCTCCATCCGTCATACCTCTTCTCACACTGTTCCTTTTTCCTCTATCTGTCTCATCCATAACAGTTATCTCTTCTAATCATCACTTACTCAGCTCCTGTCCCTTACCACCTGCTACCACCCCCCCCCCCTTTCCTCCCCAACACCTAATATCTCATCTTCACATACAGAGTCAGTCTGCTCCCCCCTTCTGAGGCACTGACAGATTTCCCATGGCTCTCTCTGTCCCTTCCCGTTGGCTCCGGTCCAGCGTGAGCAACCCCCCCCCCCCCCCCCCCCCAAAAAAAAGAACTTTGCAGTGCTACTCATTGTGTAAACTTGGTCATAATAAACATCAAGTGCTCTCCCCCCCCCCCCCCCCCCTCTTTTTTTGGTACTGTTGTAGCTGTAACTGCACTGTTTTGTAGTTAAAACGAGCTCTTAGAATGTTTATGCTGTCCCTGACTGGTTCCACTTCCCCTGACCGGGTAAACGGGTATAAAGAGAGTGCATTTATCACTAGTAAATTTAGTGTGTAGTCTGTGTGTCTTACAGTGAAGCCATCAAATTCAAAATGACTACTGAAGGACCTGATGGAGACCAGCCTGTAGTTTTCGCCTTTGGGCAGTTGTGGGAGCGACCTGCTGCTTTGGACAATAACGTAGACTCTACGGCCCCTCGTCTGATCATTGAAACCTGTTTCATTATCTTCTTTCTGCTCTTTCTTATCTGCTCTCCTGAGTCCTGTTTGTGCAGACTTTCCCACTGGACCACTGGCTTTCCATTTTTTCCCCTCCTTCTTCTTTCCATCACCACCTACTTCTGTTCTCATCCCCCTTTCTTCTAGCACTTCTTTTTTTTTCAGTGGTTCAAAGTCACTTCCTCACCTCGCCTACACAGCAGCCTCCTAAAAACCATACGCTCACACGGTCGACGACCTATTGTCTCCGCTCCGACTCGCTCTCTCATTGCGTAAAGCGCTAAGGTGTGAGAAAAAAAAGCGACGTTAAATATGAGGTTAATCTCCGGTGCTCTCGGCTAAGGCCTCTGCCCATTGTGTGTCGTGAAGGGTGAGGACGAAGCCCTAGAGATAGTAAGATGAGAAATCTCTTGAAGTTGTGGGAAAAAAAAAACACGCAATCCACAGAGAGATCACCTGTCACGGCTTAACTGGACAAACAAACCGTGGACATAGATACATACGGGCCAAGCTCAAGTTCACGTCAAAAGAACCATTTTCCACCCATTTGGCTCGTTAGGCGGCCGCTTCATTATCGTGGTATCAACAATCGAATCTCCGGCGAAATGAAATGAAAAAGGAGAAATCATTAAGCTAATCTGGGGACAACTAATTTCCAGCCCGCTCGTTTTCTTTCATTATCATCAATCCAGCCTTTTGGTAATGGTGAGCTCCTCCGCTGAGCTACATCCTCTAAAGCGATTTTCGACCCCTCAAGCTCTCTCTCTCTCTCTCTCTCTCTCTCCATCTCTATCTCTCTTTCTCTGTCCCTATGTAAGGCTCCCCTTCCGTCTTTCGGTCCTTTTTGGTTTCTCGTTTTCACAGAGCTCCGGGGTCATTTCAAAGACAAATGAGATTCATAATTCATGATTGTGGGCTAACACAATACTACTAACCAGTTTATGCAATACGTCCCAAACTCCAGCGAAACAGAAGGAATCTGGACCTTAATCAAAGCCATATGTGCTCATGGCAGAAAAGCAGACAGTGTACTAACCAACAATATGGCGTTTCAGGCTTATCAATTGACTTGGTGATACCCTTTACTTCACCTTTTACAGGCCTCTTTTATATGCCCCAGTCACTGAGTTTTCTGAATGGATCCTAATGGAGTTTGGAGTGTTTTTATTTTTTTTTCAATGACATGGAGGTTGTTACTAGAAATTTACAATAGTTTGTAAAAAAAAAAAAAAAAAAAGAAAGAAAAGAAAAGAAAAAAAGCAACTCTTCTGGGAACAGACTGGAGGGGGGAGAAGAGAAATGCAGCAGTGAATCTGTTAAGTTGCAGAGCTCAGCAACTCCCTGTACAATTTACCACAATATTACTCCATTCTGCTGACAGTATGTGGGTCTTGCTATCTTCTCTCCAATCAATCACGTTCAAACCGGTTTTCACAGCGCTGAGGTGAACCGTTGTGAACTCTTCGCAATGTGTTTGGGAAAACTTCGTTGTCCGATCATCTGGGAGTTTGTGGGAAAGGGTATAGGACTGAGGGAACGATTAAATCATTTATTAAAACGTACATTTATTTTCGGGCATTTTTTTTTTCTTCTGCGCCGCAACTGGCATATTTCAAGAGAATCCAGGGACAACGTTATCATCATTAAGTTTAATTGTATTCAAAATATTTGGAGCCCCCATAAACTATGAGCCTTTTTGCCTTATCCATCTGGTTTGACCATTTGAAAATGGATGCTCTGGAGTGCAATTGAAATGCTGTAACGTCAGAATTTGACAAAGTATTGTACGTGTAAACTAAAACAGCAGTTCCCTAGTTGAGAAGGTGATTTATGAGCGTCATCCCACAGAAGCGTGACTAGCGTGGGCTTTTTTTTTTTTTTTTTTTGGTAACTAACTCCTCCATTTTAAATCCGGTGAACAGAATATGCCAGGCAAAGTTGGCCTTGGTCTGCGTTTTCCATTTTACAGCTGCTTTCTCTCTGAGCCAAAATGCACCTGTACGGTTAAGCATCAAGACCTGGATTTAGAATGAGCCTGGTTTGTTTTTCGTAAGGTGAAAGCCTTTGCAGGGCCCGGTTCTTTCTTTTCTTTTGACGTCTTCCGTTTTTTGGGGTTTTTTTGGCCTGGTTTTAGCATCCGTGCACATCCGGTTGTGTGACCCTGAACTTCCAGAATGATCTGAATTTCCAGTGCTTTCTCTTTTTTTTTTTTTTTTTTTTTTTTTACATACACCCATCTGGCAGCGCTTACTCTGTACAAACTCCTCAAAAAAAACAAAAAAAAAACAGCAGCCAGCCAAACCTGTTTTTTAGTATGGAACATATTACAAAGAAAGAGCGTTCGCCATAAGCTGGGTCATCTCTAATAAGTTATTGTTTTCCTTCTGGATGTGTGAGGCCCACCCGTCCGAGGTTTTCCGTCGGAACCCGTTTTTTTCGATGAGGTGGAAATTTCTGCTCCTGTACTATCCTCCCAAGAACCTGAAAAAGTTTCTTTTCTTTTTTTTTTTGTCTTTTCATTCCCTCCTTTTTCCCCCCTTTTCCCTTCCTTTCAGAAGTGGAATGAAAACAAACAGGAATTAGGAGCTATTATGTGCTTTCACAGCTCATTGATAGACATATGTTTTTAATGCCTTTAAATGCAGTATTGCTACAACGACACCCCCCCCCCCACACACACACATCCACACACACACACAACCCCCCAGTATTAATGTGATTTGTCAAAGGGATGGAGCAGATCTGTGTTTTTCTTTTCTGAAGTGTGCAGGCAATCATCAGATGTAACAGGGGAACTGTTCGCAGTTTGCCTCATGACATAGTGCAATGTGAACAGATGCAAAGTACACCAAAAGCACCATCCAGGCCATTAGATCTGCACTGAGCGAGTCAGATGCGCGGCCGCTGTGATGGAGAGCTTCTCTCTGCTTCTCTATAATTCATCACGGGGTCATCCATGCCTACTCCGGCAAACTCCAGTAATGAAGTGTGTCTCACTTTACAGTCCTTATTCTCTGTGGTGTTTGTGAGTGTGTGTGTGTGTGTGTGTGTGTGTGTGTGTGAGAGAGAGAGAGAGAGAGAGAGAGAGAGAGAGAGAGAGAGAGAGAGAGAACGGTGCACTGGAATTCCACAGAGATTAAAAAAAAAAACCCCACAATGTCGGTCAAACCGTGGGCAGCCTCTGGACGCCTTTTGCTGGGTTGTTTGGGGTAGCCTACTACTTTGGCGAGAGTTTTGGCGGTCAGACGTGATTTATTGTTAGCGAGCTGGCATCAAAAAAAAAAACAAAAAAAAAAAAAAACTCAAAAAACACAGTCCGTCATGACTGTTCTCTCCCTGCAACCATTATCCCCATCCAGCAATGTAATCCATGCACACAAAAGTGTCAAAGACTAATTTATTTCACTCTGATGGATTTACGCCTCTCTACCCATTAGTGTGTACATTACCTTTTGGCATGTTATGTAATGGTGTTAGAGAGATTTACGCAAAGGATAACAAGTCATAAATTTCAGGTCTTCTGTGGTGAGAACTGTTAGTCGTGGGGAGGAAAAAAAAAAAAAAACAGCCGTTCACTGCCCAGTTGGACCTAAAAGCTTGCTTCTCTAGACTGAATTGATAAAATGGACTTCAGTCATGTTGGTGCCACTTTATTAGGGTTTGTGAAACGTAGTGTGGCAGCTGTATCAGTGCTGATTTCAGTCAGTTGGAAAGGTCAGCTCATACAGTAGAGCTGGATCAGTGAACAGATTACCCCTTTTTGACTTGATGGATGAATAATTGATGAAAAAAAAAAAAACACGATGGACTGGGGAAAAGTTGTTTTAACAGAAATGTTCGCAGTTACGGTTCAACTGCTGTTCCACGATCATTAATCTTTAATTACTTGCGCTAACAAAGTCACTGTTGTATTTGAACACGGTCCTTCGTTTGCTTGTTTTGAAAGGAACTTCCTAATCGTGCGTTCACTCCTCACGTGGCCGAGCTCGAGGCATTCCATGGTTTGACACGCTATATTCCATCAGCTGTGTTCAGTAAATAAGGTGACAGCCACAAGTAAAGAAACAGAGAATCGCAGAGAATCTATCACACCGCTGGGTCACATGAGGTCACTGCTGCTTATTGCAATAAATTCAGCTGAGTGCACGTATGTTGTTGCTTTAAGTCCTTTTGTCATGTTAACCTTAGACCTCGGCGCTGGCTAACTGCACCGCCAAGGGAATGGTTAATATCTACTCTGTCTCTCATTCTTGTGTCTGAAGTTTTCATATTTTACATGACAACCGTTGCTGGCAAACATACACTAGAATTTTCAGTTCGTCTGAGTAATATCTAAATAAGTGACCACGTATCATGGAATGAATTGCAATTACTGGCACAGACAGCGCACCACTTTTGTTGGTCCCACTGGGGCTTTTTTGGTGAACGGCTTCTACAGGGCACTTCACTGACTTGTTCCTCACTCTTGAAGAAACTACTTTTGGCAGGTTCAGGGTACATTCTTGTTCACACACACATTTCCGTGGGCCAGTCCGTGTTCCTTGGTTCATATGACTGAAAAAGGTAAGATAGTGGATGAGGAGCGGAGATGTCCGATTTCTCATCCATCAATCCGCAGCGTATATCCCGTCAAATAAACACTAAAACAATTTACTGGAAATGTACACAGTGGAAGTGCCAACGTTAACACTTCTTAGACCTGGGCAGCCGCCAGGTCATTTTTCAGTGCAATATTTAATGTGAACTAAGATGTCCTTTCCATTTGAAGTCTGGGGGAATAACTGGCTTTCCTATATTTGGCCAGAGGCTTCAGCTGGACGTGTTAGAGGTAGATGCCCGAGAGCTTTACTTTAATGCGCGCATGATAAATGACTTTCATTTGTTTAAGTGCGCGTGGCAGTTTTAGTGTTTCTCCTATAAATTTAGCATAACCTCTATTGGCATTTCATGTGAAGCCCGAAGGAAACAAATTACACTTTGCCGTTTCTTTCCTCTCTTTATAATTAACCAAAACTGTCAGAAACACGACGAGAGCGCCAGAGAGTTAGCACCCCGGAAAGTTCGATAATGGGAGTCGTGGCATCACTCCAGCGCGCACAACGACGAAGCGCATCGGCATGAGTTATCTGTGCGAGACCTGGAACAACGTTCCCGTTCAAAAGAAGAGGAGAAATCATCCAGGGCATTTCCAAACCACTGTAACAATGACACTAGGCTTAGTGGTAATTTGGCAGGGATAATCTAAAGACAAATGAACTAGAGGAAACAATTTGGACAGCCATCAAATAGCACGTTACACACAGAAGTGTCTTTCGAAAGATTTTGCTTAGCAACGGATGGTACTGGGCAAGTTTGAACAATGAACATAAACGAATGGGTCTTTAATTCCTCGAAATGGTCAGTGGTCTGATTTATTCGCTAAACGTAGGCGTATTACTAAACACAAATCTGGCTGTGTTGACGTACGGTCGCGGCCGTAACTTACACTTGAGCGTTAAATATATTGGCGGTTAGGAAATGTGTGTATTTATGACATCCCGCTGAAAGATATGGTGACACACAATAATCCGTTCCGGTTTCCAAAATCATATTTTCTCAGGATATGGAACCGAGGCAAGTGTTGGGATCACGTTAAGTTGCGTTAACAGGAACACATATATCATAGGCGATGAAGCAACGCCCATGAAAGCGTTGCTTGGCATACTGGACATTCTTTTCTCCAGGCCTTTGAACCGGAGAACGCTGGAGCCCGGCCTAAAAGCAGTACGCCTCTGAATGGTAGGCAATGATCTCATGTCATGAGGTGAACTCTAACGTGTCGGAGAACAAGAGGGAGAGGATATGGAGCACAGAGATAACTTTTGAGGAGTAAGTAGGAGTAGCAGCGGTGGGAAACGAGAGCAATTCCCATGGCTGGTGTTGTCTATTTGACGCGTACTGAGCGGGGCGGTTCATGAATCGTTACTATGGAAATTTGGACTGACATTCACAGCTGCTTTTTCTCCACTCAAGAGTCTCATTGTAGGTCTTACAGACGACAATATTTAATTTTATGGCGTTCTGAATGAACAACATTCAACAACTTTGTACCTTCATAAACAACTAGACTTAAACCTTTAATTTACAGAGGGTAGGGCAGGCAAATTCAATAACAAAGCTCATATATTGATATTGACCATATGAAGTCATAGTATAATCTATACATTAAGTGTGGTTATATGCAATTAAAAAATAATAAGACCTGAAGAGTGTACTATGCATTTTGTCTTAGATGAATCAGATATTTATAAAGCATTCATAACTGTTATGTGCCACCATGCTATGGCCCTCAGTAAACACCATACACAGAGGCACAACTTGCTCTTGGTCATCATGTTGGTAGTTAGTATAGCCTACATAGTGTAGAATGAGTACTCGGTGAAGTAGTAATAGATCAAAGTTTGTAACATTTGCATTGCCCTGTTCATATGACAACCATTAGCAAGTGTACGGTAATTACACATAAATGATGACAATTCAGAACACTGAGTCACTATTAGTATTATAATACTCTTTTAAGCCATGTATTTATGCTTCAGTTCTGTGTCTTTCCTTGTACGATTGATTTAATAGGGAGAAATACATCTGGGAGAAAGTAGTGAATATCAGTTAATTTAAGGGGTTAAGAATGGAACTCAACACATCGCCATATAAGTAAATCCAAGGAAATCCACGTTTAAGTCTCCCCCGAAATGATTTAACCTGAACATTTCTGAATTATTCCAAATCATTGCACCCACGCTTGTGGAAACGAATTAATACCCGTTTGATGTTTTTGTTTTATGAATCCTACTTATCTTTCAAACTGTCCTTCCAATGTCCCTCAAGACCAAACACTCTGAATGTTTACATCTAAATCCTTTTTTCCAGGATTTGATCCAAAGGATTTGCGTACGAGCCACACTCACCTCCAGTTGCAAGAGGGGAGAAGATATATTTTTTGTTTTGCCACTCATCATAAAACTACAGAAAGTGGCCAGGATGTTAAACACTAAAGACAAGCTCCAGACTCCAGCTATTTTAACGTTGTCATCACTGTAAAAGGAACTCGATGCTCCGGTCTTAAAATAACAACGGTCGCCTCATAAATAAATGACTCCTCGAACTGGGTTCAGAGTCGAAACGTAAAATGCTATTTCATTAAATCAGAAACAAAAATACTTTTCTTTTTAAACAAATAACAAATCCTGTTGTGGTAGGATGTAATGCAATGTGTCAGCAACGCACAAAAACGTTGACACTCACTGCTCGGAATGTGACAGTGGTTAACCGTTGTAAAGTAAACACAGAATGGAAAAGACACACGTATCCTAATCACTTTTTTAAATGTTTTATGAGCTTGTGCTAACACGATGACAAAAATCAGGAGCTTCTAACCAAATCTTATTTTGACACCTTTCGAAGTTAATTTTATTGAACATTAGTTTTTCCATGCTTACACCCCCCCTCCCTTTTTTTCAATGGCCTTTGATATCCCTCCCTAGGGAAATTATTCAGCAATGTTTTGCCAAGTTGTCAGAAATAACAGATTTTAGTTTTTTTTAAGTTTATGATTTTCACATTCATACGCTGAAAGAGTGAATGAGATAGAGAGAGAGAGAGAGAGAGAGAGAGAGAGAGGAAGAGCATACTGTACTTTGTATATCCAGCAACTTCTGACTAATACTGTAGGCCTACTAATACCGTACTAACACTGTACCAATGACTACTACTGTACTATCACTGTACTAATGACTAATGCTGTACTAATACTGCACTAATGACTACTACTGTACTATCACTGTACTAATGACTAATGCTGTACTAATACTGCACTAATGACTAGTACTGTACTAGTACTGTACTAATGGCTACTGCTGTACTAATACTGTAGTAATGACTAATGCGGTACTAATACTGTACTAATGGCTAGTGCTGCACTAGTACTGTATTAATTACTAATACTATACCAACACTGTCCTAATGACTAATATTGTACTAACACTGCACTAATGACTAGAACTGAGCTCGTACCGTGCTAATGACTACTACTGTACTAATACTGTACTAATGACCAGTACTGCACTAATACTGTACTAATGACTAATACTGTACTTGAACTGTATTTGTAGCACACAGCAACAACAGCAAAACTGTCATCTCTATTTGGGAAGCAGATCATCTTTATAGAATCATTCGCAGTTTTCCGTGTAAACTTGGCATCTATAAGCATTTCCATCATAAAACCTAAAAATATATGTTGTATTTGTAGCAAAAAAGATTCCAGGACACCCTGTAGCAGCAACATGGAAATGTACATTTTCCAAGACACAGCAGAACTTAAAACACATCAACGTAGAACAGTTCATGATTAACTACGAATCATTTTGTATCCTCATATGTTCTCCTATCACTCTAACATTAATGTTGCATTACAATTGCGTTTAAAAGAAAATCTATGTCTTTATTAAGGGTACTCACAGAGAGCACACAGTTAAGAGTCTATGTGGAAATACACTGTCTTTGATTTTAGAGCATACATTCACTAAAAAAAAAAAAAAAAACATTCAAAGAGTTTGTGAAGAATGCAGTTAAGTTTTATTGAGTCCACTCCATGCTGCAAGAGGATGTTTGAGATAAAACTTGTACTTCTGACTGTTTCTGTCTGTTTGGTATCCTTCATGTCCATATTTATACATTATACTTTTTTTTTTTAAATTCTGAATGAATAGACAAATCTTTGAAGATTAGAGACACGGGAATCAGAAATAAAAACATTTAATTTTGTCAAAACAGGGCATCTTGTACGGTGAAAACCTCTGTTGCTGAGATAGGTTATCATTATTTGCAACATTCAAATTCATTAAGTTCTTTTTTTTTTTTGTTCTTGTAGTTTTTGGAATTCCTTGTTTGATTTTTGCCGTGAACGTGGGGACCAGCTGTGTTGAAGGATTACCCAATCAGATTGCAGCTATTCTCAGTGATTGGAATAATCAGCTCACAGTGGTATCCACACGGTTTTTCCTTTCCCCATTCATGTTTATTATATCTGTCTTTGATGATGTATGCAATGGTTTGATTCTTTTAATGACTTTAAGTCGCACCAAAAGCTTACCATGAGGGTTTCATTTTGAAAATGATGGAACAAAACAAACATGTGTTTGCATTTTTTTTTTTCCTTTTCCCTTTCTTTTTTTTTTTTTTAATTCTCTGCCAAGTGTCACCAATGTTACCAGCAGAATTTTCAACATTTTTGTTGTCTGTTCCTCTTAAAAGTAAACAGACATTTGGCAGGGTCTGTTAGAGGCGCTGTCAGTGAATGAGAGGAGTCCAGCGATGTGTGTTGACTTAAAAGACTTTGGTTCCCCCCCCCCCCCCCCCCCCCCCCCATGCCATTTCTTCTCCTTCTGTCTTCTGTTCCTCTGTGCCCATGCTTGCTCCAGAGTTGATGAAGTCTAAGAATGTCCCACTGTCCAATTATCAGCCCCCTGTCCTTCTTGTTCGTCTGTTTACGTCCGCGTTGAAGTTCAGGAAACCATTTGAAGAAGGTCCCACAGATAAACGAGTTAGCCCACATTCAAGCATCAGGGGCGATAGGAGGCTCTCCCAGTAAACAAGGCGGCCTCTCTCTCTCTCTTTTACTCTCTCTCTCTCTCTCTCTCTCTCAATCTTTCTCTCTGTGAACTTTTCTCCTCTCCCCCTGAGAACCAAAGTCATCAGTAACATGGACTGAGGAGGTCTGGTCCAGCTCTGGAGGAAGCAGCTCTCTCTCTCTCTCTTTCTCTCTCTCTCTCTCTCTCTCTCCCAAAGATGGATGGCCATGTTTTAATTTATGACTGCTGATAAGCATTCTTCCTTAGCAAAGTTTACCAAAACGGAGACTTAAGCTAATGCAACCTTTGTGCTTTGGAGTTCTTCGACAGTTCTTTGGCTCTTGTTTCTCTGTTATGAAAAAAAAAAAAAACCCTCCACTGATCAGGAACTTAGAATGCCAAAAACAATGGATTTTTTTTTTTTTTTAGACTAGCATAAGCTTATTCATGGCAGTTGTAAAAGCTTACAGCGAAAGAAAAAAAAAATAGTTACAGTGGTTTTGGGGAACACAATGAGTCTTCTTACGAGCGTATCTTTCTTTTTTTTTGTTTTTACGAGCGTGTTTCAACGACGCTTCGGGGAATTTGCAGCACGAGTCCGTTCTCGGTCAGCGCCGGCTAACGTTAACGACGTTTCAACGTTTGTTTGTTTGTTTGTTTGTTTAAATTCATTTTGTATACTTGTTAGGAGCATAACTTTCTGACCTCTCCTCCTCTCCGCTCTCCTCTTTGGAGAGAGCCAGGACAAGGAGAAATGAGCCAGCTCCTCATAGAGAAATGATTGTGCTCGCCGCCATTCTTTATTTAGCTGCCAAAACTCAAGATGAAGCATTTTGCAACTTTCTTCCAGTCAGGATACAGGGTTCATCTGCACCGGAGTTTAAAAAATAGATATGAGAGGACTCCAGATACTTTTTGAAACCACGGCTCCGAATGATTCATTAAATAAACTGTCCTTTTTTTTTTTTTTTTTTTTTTTTTTTTTAAGGGTTTGTCAGTTTGAGCCAAATGAGCTAAGCTGTTTATACAGAAACAGACAAAAAATATTAGTGAAACATTGTAAATTATCGTTGCGTTTCCATCCAGATGGGGGACTTCACAGTCCTGTCCACGGGAGCCGGATAAAATTTTATTCCTGTGTTTTTCAAAGCCACTGTAGGCCTACTCTTAAAGTGAATAAACCTAGAGGTACTATTCCACTACTCAAAATGAGCGATTTCATAAACAGGTTAAAAGTGCAATCTTATGGTCATGTTCTAGAATGTTCTCAGACATGTTCTTAGCACTCTGAGACCTCCGGTTAACCGGTCTCTCTCTCTCTCTCTCCCTCTCTCTCTCACTCTCTCTCTCTCTCTCTCTCTTTCTCTCACTCTCTCTCTCCGTCTTTGTCCATCTGTGTCTGTCTGTCTCTTTCTCTCTCTCTCCCCGTCTTTGTCTCTGTCTGTTTGTCTCTCTGTCTGTCTTTGTCTGTCTGTCTGTCTGTCTACCTGTCTGTCTGTTTGCCTGTCTGTCTGTGTCTCTCTCTCTCTCTGTCTCTTTCTCTCTCTCTCTCTCTCTCTCTCTCTCTCTCTCTCTCTCTCTCTCTCTCTCTTTCTTTCTCTCTCTCAGACAGACAGCAGGCTCCTAAGCAGTGCTCTCTGATCATCATGTGAAATTGGAGGTTGCGCCCAGCCATGGGGCCACAGCATTCATCTCTCATAGCGGTAACTCTTTTATGAAGACTCTATTTCTAATGACTTATTTGGTCTGGTTTATTAAGGAGCAGGAGAGAGAGAGAAGGAGAGGCAGAGAAAAAGGAAATGAATTAGCCTCTGAACAGATGGCTTTTAAGGGAGAGATTGCATGACAAATGTTCCCTGCCCTCCAGGGCCCTTAGCTTCAATAGAACAACACAAAAAAAAACAGGATCACCAGGACTCTGCCTTCAATATTGCATCTAAAGGCCTAACAAACAACATTAATATATATTGCAAAAAAAAAAAGCTTCCTTTAATCTTTTATGCTCTCTCTCTCTCTCTCTCTCTGGTTGTTTCACTCTATGTATCTCTTTCCCTCTCTCATTTCTCTCTGCTTATTTTGCCTTCTCACTCTCTCTCTCTCTCTCCCCCGTCTCTCTGTCTCTCTCTCTTTCTCTGCCCCCCCCCCCCCCCCGTCTCTCTCTCTCTCTCTCTCTCTCTGGTTTAACCCATGCTGTGTGAAATGGTGGGGAAGATTAGCCCTGAACACAAACCCAGCAGGATTCTGGATCACATGCTGTTTGCCGGCTGTGTCTGCTCCACTCTCCTTTCAAACTCCCTGTCAGAGATGCTCTAGTCTAGCACTTTGTTTCATTCTCCTCCAATGATATGATTCTTCCCAAAGAGAGAGAGAGAGAGGGAGAATGAGCAAGTGAGAAGGAGAAGGAGTGTGTGAGAGAGAGAGAGAGAGAGAGACTGAGCAAGTGAGAGAGAGAGAGAGAGAGAGAGAGGGAGAGACTTGGCCTTGAGCTGTGTGTGCCACTCTCTCACTCTCTCATCCTCCTTCTGCTTCTCATTTGAGTTAATGATGGAATCCTTAAGCCCCCTATTCCTGAAAAAAAAAAACACACACACACACACACAGCTCCAAGACCTTTTTTCCTCCTCTGTGTATGGCCGTATTGTATACTTATCATATAAATCAAACTCCTGCTAGCTGTCTATGGCTTTTAATGCCATGCCAAAAAGGCTGTACCTCGGTAATTCCTTTGTTAGAGACGGAGTATGATCGAAATGTCCACGAACACACACACACACACATTATAGAATGTTATAGCCCCTTGTGAGGATTATAGCCTTCTATGATGCAGTTTAAAGAGCCACTTGACAAAACGTGTTTACTTGACCAGGTGAAACTAAATTCAAACAACAACAACAACAACAACAGCAACAACAACAACAACGAAACGACCCAAATTTTCGAGACGCCATGCGAGTCACTTGCTCTGACATTTAACCCAAATCATGCCCCCACCCCCCCGCTGGCCCGCCCACTCTGCTGTGTGCCTCTGGCTGTGGTCCCTACTGGGGGTGAGAGTTGGGGGCAGGTTCCTTAATGCTTTGCTGCCCAGGAAGAAACACTGATAATGGGCCTTGATCAGGGTGGCTGTCTGGCGCTAGTTATCTGACAACCACAGGCCGACTGGAGGCCGTAAGACTTATCCTAATGAGCCAGCCACTCCTCAGAGATTCCCCTCTCCCTTTCTCTCTCTCTCCCTCTCTCTCTCTCTCTCCCTCTCTCTCTCTCTCTCTCTCTGACTCTAGTTCTCCTCTCCCGCTTTTGGTGAGGGAGCCCCCTTAACTTCAGACAGGGACTCTTGAAAAGGGATTGGGTGTAATTCTCCACAGTTAGCTCTCTGATACTGAAATTGCCTCTCTGTCTTTTTCACTTCGCATTCATTTACTGGGGTCCCGAGACTCACTGGTTTAAGGCTTTTCCTTCAGCGATACATCTGTTCCTCACTACACGCCTGATATTATAGCCGCTCTTGTTACTGTGTTAGCTTATAATGTTCCGAGTAGTTCCCTGTTTGGGTGGAAGAAGCAACGTGGACACTGGTTTCACATTGGTTGGGGAGAATGGACGTCACTGAGCTCATTCAATTCAGCTTTCAGTTTGTGCAGAAAGTGTAGAAAAAAAAGAATATTCTGAATAGCAGTTAACACACACACAGAAGCCCATCAAAGAATATAGCAGGAAACGAAAGAAAAAAATACACACACACACACATTTTACATACACACACACACACACACACACATATGTATGTGTATATGTGTAAATATATATGTGTGTGTGTGTGTGTGTGTGTATACACACACATATATATATTACATACACACACACAAACACACACACATACACACAGAGTCTTTGAGCCAGCTCTGTGCCTTCCTGTGTTAGCAGGCCTGTGGTGTGGTTCTGGATCTCCAGCTGAGTCTGTTATCAGAGTCCTGCTGACCCGACCTGAGCATGCTGAGTACTGCAGACCTATAAATCCACCCATCAAAGGCTTCATTACGCCCATCACACACACACACAGACACATCCTCAAAGACAGGGACCAGAGGGAGAGAGAGAGAGAGAGAGAGAGAGAGAGAAGGAGGAATGAGACAGAGGGAGAGAGATGGTGTGTGTGTGTGTGTGTATGTGTGTGTGTGGTTTGAAGGCTGAACAGCTGCGTTTTAGATGAGGTATCTCTTTTAACACATTACGACACGCTAAACAGACAGCCCGCTCACACTAACTACTGGACAAACACGAGCTGCAGTCCCTCACACCCAGGCTGTCAAATTACACACCTCGTCAGGGTTAACAGCACGGCCAAGCTCAAAGCTGAAAAAGAAGACCCTGTCGCAGAAACACCAATCGCGCTCATTCAGACGAATATGAATATTCTATCACATTCTTTAGTGAAAACAGAGAGATAGCACAAAGAAGGTTTCTGCGTTTCAGTTAAATAATTGTGCAGGTTGTTATTTACATTGTATTAGCAGAAAGAATTTTGGGTATTTATGGGTAATCGGTGAAAAGGGACAGATACTGGGACTTTGTTTGGTCTCCTTTCAACGTTGTGAGTGAATCCGTGATCTTTTGAGATGTTTGGTTTTGTCTATGACTTTAATATGACAGATTCTTCGCTTTAGACATAAAACTATGTGGTCAGATGAATATTTAAGAGAACAACAGACTCTGACACACACACACACACACACACACACACACACACACAGTCAAGAAGCTTGCAGTCTGGGGACTCACTTCTATCTTAAGTATACACACACTGCTGAAATTTGATTGACTTGACCTGTGTTTGCATCCTTCTCTCTTTTCTCAGCCTGAAACCACCTCTTACAACAAGTTCATATCACTTTTTGACCCCATAAACAATGCATACAGTCCACATTACAGAGAGGCAGAAGACCCCTAGACATTTCTTTATGATTCTGTAGACTTACAGTATTAACTCAGAATCTTCCTCAATGTCAGTAATTATAAAACCCAAACTTAAAAGGGCCTAGTTTGTTTTTAAATTGACTTTATCAATCCGTTTTCGAATATTATCTCACTTCCATGACATTTTTAGTATGAAATCAGTTACAAGGAACACATAACTGTATTACTAGCTGTAGCGTAGATTCTTCTCTGTCCGCTGTCTGTGAGAGAGACTTCGTCTATACAGCCGGGGAACCCAGTGACTCGTCGGGGAACATGCCTTAGTCAGTCAGTGTTAGGTTCTACTAAAAAGATACTAGGTCAGAGGTTGATCATGTTCTAGTCATGCATGAGTGTGCTAAACTACACCGCTGTCATCACTGTCTACTGGACTTCGGTTACTCTATCTCTAAATCCTGAGAATCTTACACTTACACACACACACACACAAAAATGAACAGCTCTTAGTCAGTACAGCTCAAGAGTCATTCATCGTTTGCTAAATTAGTCGTTAAATTAGACGTTGTAATCAGTTTGTATCGTGAAATTGGCTGTTTTGGCTCAAAATCAGCTATCACATGATTTTTGTAATGTAAATGAGTTTCTGTTGCTATGTGTAAAAAGCAGAATAATTTGCATCTTTCCCCTGATTCTCTCTCTCTCCCTCTTTCTTTAATGGGAGATTAGACATTTTGGGGCAAATTTCATAGTTAGTAGCACATTATTTTGAAATTTCTTTTTTTGTTTTGATGAAGCATGATTGAACAGACAAACACAAATGGATGAATGTGAGTGAATTACAGTGCTGTGATTTTAAGAGAAATTTAGCGTGAAAGGTTTAGCAGTCTGAACTTGGAGACAGTTATGTGTGTCTCTCTTTCACTTAGCCTGTTGTAGCCGCTCTCACATTCACATAAACTTAGCAGAAAACCAACGTGGTTGTTGTTACAAATTGGAAATCAAACTCTTAAATCTTAAAATATTTTGTGTTGTGAATGCTTGTTGTAATGTGTTTGCAATAGAGGCCCAGAGAGGACAATCCAATGGTACCTAAAACAGTTTTTATGTTAGGAATAAATGATACAATTAAGATTAGCATGCATGTTGCCTGATTTACTTTGTCTAGTGAGAAACATTCATCCTTTAGTCGGTCCAGTCTACCTCAAAACTGGAGCCTCAGTGTCTGCAGGTCCTCATCAGGTTGATAGGGTTCTTAAAAGGTAATACAAATCATTATGAGGTGCACTCCATTTTGTGTGTGTGTGTGTGTGTGTGTGTGTTAGGGGTCAAACAGGTTTAATCCTAATAGTGATGAAGTGCTATCTTTGCCTGCCTTAAATAGAACACATTCAGCTCTGGTGGCCTCACTGGTCAGTTTCCAAAAAGAACCCCCCCCCCCCCCGCCATACACACACATACACACACACACATACACACACACACACCCTTCAGGCTATACACACATGGATTGCCAAACTAACTACAGACAGAGTGACAAAGGTGATTTGGGGCTATTTGTACCTGGGTCAACATTTTACTGTTCAGGTCAATCGTGTCCTTCAGAGGAGAAACCTTAACTCATATATGACTCAGTTCAGTTACACTACATTTGATTAGTTATGCTTCTCAAGTTTTTATCCCTGCAGTTTAAACAGCGTCACAAATTTTATTTATTTATTGTTGTAAAGTCGAGAATGCCAACAAAGTACTTTGAGTGTTCACCACCAGCTACCTTGGCCAGTATGTAGCTTAAACGTAAGCCGCACACAGGCCTCTTTCCCTCTCCCTCTCTCTCTCTCTCTCTCTGTCTCTCTCTCTCACTCTCTCTCTCTGTCTCTCTCTCTCTCTCTCTCTGTCTCTCTTTGGGCTTTGGATTTGGCCCTGAGACGGTGACTCTCACCTCTGACTAACTTTCGCGACGTGTGAAGTGTTTCCAGATGCTTACCTTAAACCAAGAACTCAAAACCCGGAAGGTTATAAATTGGTGCATTAGGAGTCTTTGTTGTTGTAGTCATTCTGTTTCATGTGACAAAAAAAAGAAGACTTTTTTTATATTTAGCAAGGACAATTAGTCGATTTTCAAACAAAATCCTGGAAACTTTTAACTTTTAAACCCGCAGTCCCTTGCCCTGGTTAACAAAGAGACTGGAGTGAACAGTAGTGGGAATTATCATCTCTCTTTCTCTCTCTCTCTCTCTCTCTCTCTACATATATTTCTCTCTCTCTGTCTGTCTCTCTCTCTCTCTCTCCCACGCACACACTCTTTGTGGGACCCAAGCTCCACTTACCCAGATGAGAGCCATCTTGGTCTGAACCAGGAAGTCTTTTCGTGAGGTGCAACATCAACAGAATTCCTCCTGGACTCTCTTCTCTGCGTGGTTCCACATAACTCAATAAATCACCGGCCGGGCCACTCCAAGTTAAACTAAGGTGAAAGATAGACATAAATACAGCAGAGCAGACCTAAGGCTTTGTTCCTTTCCCACCGTAACAGCCCCGAAAGCTCCGTACGGGGGAGCACCCATTACCTGAGAAGTCAGACCCTTAACTGTCAGCGCGTGCTGATTGACGCGGTTACCGTGGCGACGGCGGTTCTAGGACCAGTGCTCCGCGGAACGTTCCTCGAACTCAACCCCGCTAAGCTAAACGCCACCGCTGATCCCGGATCAGTAGCCAGGGGAGGTTGTGACATGTAAGCTTTGCAGTACCAGGCTGTCCTGTGTAAATGGTGCTGTCCCCCTTGTGGGGCCCCTTCAGGGCAAAACAGCGGTGGGCCGCGAGTGGTTAGACCTTAGCTCGTACACTGACTTTCGTAAACACTACACCAATACCTGTCATGTGAGACGATCATTTTTCCTCTGGCCGCTATGCTGTTTATACTACCCAATTCTTACTTTTATTTAAACATTTTGCTTTTTGATAAACACACGGGAATAGGCAGGGACCTAGAAAGATTCATTTATAATTTGTCACTTGATATTTATGATATCATTCAAGTTTTTTTTTCCTTTCTTTCTTTCTTTTCTTTTTTTTTTAACCCCCCCCCCCCCCCATGTCTTTGCTACTCTTTTTTTCACCTCTCTTTCATCTGTTCTTTCTGTAATTTTTTTTTTTAAATGTTCTACAGAGGGTTGCCTCCTTTTTTTTTTTTGATTTATTGTCTTCCGCTCACCCCCGTAGCTTAGTCGACGATTCGAGAGTGTTTTTTTTTTTTTTTGTCAATCAGAAATTGTGGGATTTTTGCCCAAAACCCAAAATTAGCTTTAAAAGGCCTTGGAACAAGAAGCACTTATCTGTGTTTAACATGTATTCAATGTAATCTATCAGTCCCATAAACATCTCATTGATAAAAAGTGCTCAGTGGACAGATTACAAAATAATTAAAGGAAAAGTTTTGGTGTGGAATGTAAACTTTGCGAGAGTCTCTGTTACTGTTTATTTTTGAGAGAGCTGTGAAGAGAGGACCAGCCTGCCAACAGTAAGCAGCTGTTTGTCACTCTCGTTTTACCAAAGAGGCACTAGACATGGAAAATCCACTTCATGTACATACTTATGGCTGAGCGGGCTTTGTCTGTCCTTGTCTCTCTCTCTCTCTCTCTCTCTCTCTTTTCTTTCTCTCCACCTCCTTCTCAAACTCTCTCTCTCTCCCTCTCTTTCTTTCTCTCTCCCTCCTTCTTAGCTTAACTCAACTCTCTCACATCATCTTTCTTGCCCCCCCTCTCTTTTCCTGCTCCCTGTTCCTCTCTACCCCCTCCCCACCACCCCCAAGCTCGCCCCCCTCTCCCCATGCTCATGATAGCAGTTGAAAACAGGAGGAGAGGAGCTGGTGGAGGCGCTTACACATTTACACTGGTACCAGTTGGTGACTCTCCTTTGTATATGACTCCTCCGTGACTCTGACCTGAGTCATAGAGACCATAAAGGGGTCAGCTCTCCCATACACCTCCCATACACTCTCTCTCTCTGAACTACTCCTCAACTTTCTCAGCATTGAAACGAGGCAGCCATGCTTTAAACACGGTTACAGTGGCAGCTGGAGCTGGTGGTGGAGTGTGTGTGTGTGTGTGAGAGAGAGAGAGAGAGAGATTGTGTGTGTGTGTGTGTGTGTGTGTGTGTGTGTGTGTGTGTGCACGCGCTTTGTGCTTGGCTCTCTGTGGTGAACGAGGGCCGTTGGAAGCCCTTGATTTAAAACCCCTTTCATTTTCTGGCGACTCCAAAGTGGGAGATTCTCATATGACACGAATCCAAGGAATCAATCTCAAATAATCCGCCAAAATTGTTGCTCCCCGTGCAGTTTCCAGCTCCTACAGGAAAAGAACTTGCCGTTATTTATTTATTTATTTATTTAAAAAAAAATTTCTCGAGAAAATCTTGTGGTGCAAGTAACGCATAAATCCGCACTGTAAAACATGACAGTGAAACAGTCATCAGCTCTCGAATCTGACACGGAGTTGTAACAACGGTAAACCAAATAAATCTTTCAGTTGATAGGATCTAATCTTCGGGGTATAAGTGTCAGAGGAAACAAGCCGATCCAAAGGGAAGTCGGTTTTTTGAAACGGGCAGTTTGCCACGCGGAAAAATCTGACCAGGCGTGTTTACATACCTGCCGGCAGATTTACGCGTGTATATGACGACCGGTCCAGGGACTATCACCCGGACGTTTTATTACAGGTTTTGGAATGTTCATTCTGAAAGCAGCCAAGACTACCATTTTATCTCTTTCTCTCCCGTCTCCAAATATGGTGTTCCCTCTTTCTCTTCCCCTGTCTGTCATAAACTAGTCCTCATGCTTTTGATCATTCATTGGCTGACGTTTCTGCTTGTACAGAAAAAAAAAAGTACACCTTGTGTCTTTCCAAAAAGTTTTATGACTGATATATTTCTCTCAATGCTATTAAAAAAAAAGAACAAAGAAAAAAAGAAAGAAAGAAAAAGAAAAGAAAAAAAGAGCATTGTATTGTCACTTGAGGTGTAAGCAATAATTTGCACATATTAAAAGGGAGAACCACGTGACTTTTTATAACTTAAATTGGAACGTAATCATAACATAACGCTTCATAATGTGAGTTTGAAGATAGTCTAAGTCACATTGATATCTGTGTCTCTCTCTCTCTCATGCGCCAAATAATCATATTAAAGAAATTCCCCATGGAATTTATCTCAGTTCCACAGTTATTTTCCTTAGTATTTCCATTTCCTCTTGTTCTAAGGAATTGTATGAAATTCCATTTAAAGAAAAAAAACCCCCAGAATGCTTTGAATGTAATTTTCTAGAATCTAGAATGTTCTTTGGATGGTGTAACACACTGGGGACCTTTGAGAATGCTACATATCATTTGATCTTGAGAAACTTTTCCCCGTAAACACTGTAACTGTTGTGAGAGTTTTTCCATAACCTAAAATTCTTGATTTTCTTAGGCGTTTTTTTTTTTTTTTTTAAACTGCACTTACCATTCCTCACAAGCCCGAGCGCTCTATCTCTTTACATTAGTTTTGGGGTTCACTGTTTTCCAGTCATAACTGTTGCGCACAGGAGCAGCTGTGCATATACAATGCAAAGCGAGGCGTGGCTACTGTAATACGGACGACGCGGCGGGGTCAGCGTGTGTGTGTGCGTGCGTGCGTGTGTGTGTGTGTGTGTGTGTGTGTTGTTCTGAGGTTGCTCCGCTTCCCTGCTCTCTCTTCTGCTCTAAAACGCTGAACCCTCAGCAGGCCCGGGTCACGGCGGAGCCAGAACGCTGACCATCGATCAAGTCTTATCAGCCTGTGCCTGACAGTTCAGAAGCGCAGCTGGGGGCCAAGAGTCTCTCCACAGGGGCCCTGGAGGCTGCATGAGAGAGAGAGAGAGAGAGAGAGAGAGAGAGAGAGAGAGAGAGAGAGAGAGAGAGAGAGAGGGAGGGAGAGAGAGAGAGAGACAGAGAGAGAGAGAGAGAAGAAGCCCTCGAAGTGAAAATTCATTTCCTTGTTCTCTTGCGCCATGCTCCTCAAAGTCGATTGCCTGACTGTCACTGTGTTGTCAAGTGGCAGCGTAAGTTATGGGCATTTCAGTCGGCTCTGATAAAGCCTTCAGGGTTTCTGAGCGAGACGGAGAGACACACAGAGACACACAGATAAGCTACGGGGATATGGGGGGGGGGGGGGGGGGGGGGGGGCGGCGCTCCAGAAAGTCTCAATCACACACAGGATGAAATCTGCCCAACTGGCTCATTTACCTTGACTCTCTCTCTCTCTCTCTCTCTCGACTCAGGAATATATCACTATATCTATATCACATTTTGGTTTTGGACCAAAAAGCATCAAACATCTACCCCCCCCCCCCCCCAAAAAAAAACAACCCCTTTAACTGGCAAAGTTGTATGAGCTAATAAAGTATCTTGAGCGTGCTTTGTTAAGCATTTACATTCACCCAAACTCTCAAATACTTGCGTGTCGTTCTGATGCATACACGCAGTACCTCGGAAACAGCACGACCCTAAGTCTCGTGAATGAAAGGTTCTCTTTGAAACTATTCTCGGGGCTTTGGCAGTGTCTAGGACCGGGGACGTGTTCCTCATGGTGGTCCTTTCCATCATATCCAAAAAAACTGTACAGTCTCCAAACAAATCCAATTACTGTCTGACCCTTGTGTGTGACTCATTGTCCCCAGAACTAATTACGACTCGGCATCCACAATGGCCAGCTCAGAGTCTGGGAGGCAACGGTCTTTCCAGAAGAGAATATCACGTCTGTTTGAACTGTGTGACCATTCTGTGGAGGCTGCATGGGCAGAAAGAGATGGAGACAGGGCAATGAGGTTGTGTGCCGAGCCCACGTTTGCGTGTTGGTGTGGGGGGGGGGGGGGGGGGTTCGGCTTTGCGATCTAAGGGGTAGTCTGGAGGAATCCCTGAACAGATAAGGACTCTGAAGATTGATAAGATGAGTTTTCATACACTCTGGTCAGTGTGTGTGTGTGTGTGTGTGTGTGTGTGTGTCTGTCAGGGAGGTTAGGAGGGGGGGGGGGGGGTCCAGAGACTGATAATCTCCAACGATCACCCACTCTGTTGGAGCCTGGTTGGTTTGGGGAAGTGACCTCCAGCCACGTCAGTTACTCTGTCGATTTAAGCCCCCCCGTGTTAGCGCTGACAGAGACGGCCTGTGTGAGAATTCAGGTCCATCACTCAGTCAGCGTTTCTCTGATAGCTCTCTGAGCTCTAAGTGAAGGAGAGATGGAGCTGAGAGACAAAAGTGTCATATCAGCTTTTAAAACCTTCTCCGCTCACCGTTTTCTTCTTCCGTTTGTTACCATCACGATCACAAACCCACGAAAGATCTACTGCTTCCTTATGGCCACGCTATTTTCATAGTGACAGATCTTCACTACAGGACCACTATTGTTCTCGTGGAAGTCCCGGAGACTTAATTACAGACTGAAGCCATGAAACGGACGTGCTGTGACGCAGCTGAAAAATGACGCGCGCTGAAGGATAAGCGCGATCGTTCGGAAGAGAAAAAGACGAGGCTGAAGCGACGTCTCAGGAGGAGACAGAAAAAAAAAAAGACAAATAAATCAGTCTTCCTTCGAGCGTTTCTTGGCAAAAACCTCATGTACCTTATTATTCTCACCTAATATTAGTCCGCGTTGCTACGCCGTACCCTCTAGCAACCCGTAAATCTCCGTATGTATGTTTGGACATGTACGTGGGTCTGTGCAAAATTTTCACGGCACTGCTTTACACTTGAACCTGTCTCTCTCTCTCTCTCTCTCTCTCTCTGTCTCTTTAGTGATTTGTGATGGATAGACGCACACTAAATTTGTAGGTTCCTATTAAGCCAGGCATAATTTGACCCGTATTTTCTTTAAAGACAAGCCGTCTCAAGTGCACAGTCACCATCGTCTGTAATCGTTACCAAGATGAACTTCTCAGATACACGGCTCGCTGCGTGTTCTCGCATAGTTGTGCCGGGAGATGAATTTCGTAATAACCCACGTAATTAACAGGATGACCTTTTGGAGATTTTTCTCCATTGAATAACCTGCGGTTAGATAGCAACACCCACACGCCGTCACTGACAAATGTTAGAGGCAGAGATTTTTCCCATATGTTTGTGGTAACCTACAGTAACAGGATTACTGATCAGGTTGAGCTTTTGGTAGCTACCGAGCTTGCATTTTGTTTATGCCATTTATTTTAGACATGGAATAACGTGAAAGACTGTCTCAAGTGCCTTTGTGTGCGTCTGTCTGTATGCGTGTGCATGCTCGTGCGTGAGTGATATAGGACGAGTGAGAATCTAATCGCACAATTTAATAATAATTTGCACTTTGAAAATGTTTTTGGCTACAAATGTGTTTGGTTACAATTAGAGTTCTGTTTCAATTATTGATCTTTAGTTACAGAAAAGCTGAAATCAGTAGTTAGTCTTCAGCAGGACATATAAACAAACGTGTATGTGTCTGTGTGTGTGTGTGTGTGTGTGTGTGTGTAGTTTCCATACAGTTGCATACTGTGTGTGTGTGAGCCTGTTTCTGGGGCCTAGACGCCTTAAAGCTAAACAGCACTGAGACAAAGCCTTCTGTGGAGCCAGACTGATAAAGCTTTCCACATCTGTCAATCACGTCGCTTAGAGGTGGGGCGTCACAGCCAAACCAGTCCAGCCGCGCAATCTCTCAGTAGTGGACACGGTCGGGGTTATGCGGCTACGTTCTCCTCCAGCAATGTCTCTCCATCATCTGGTTCTCAAAACAGCCTCTTAGTACAAACCTTGGCATCAGATAACAAAGGCAAAAGAACAGTAAGCTTAGAAAGGCATTATGGACTTAGTGGTCAATCGTCCAAAAGGACAGTGAAAAAAGGGGGAAGAGGTATCTGTTTATCCCTTTGAGTAATTTTAGTAAAGGGACACAAATCTGCTCGCTCTGGTCCAGAAAGAAAAGACCAGAATGACTTTCATGGTGTTTCCAGCACGGTATTCGCTCGCTGATCCTTTTTGTAATCTGTGTGTAAGCCGCCTGTAAACAACTCGCGTTTGTTCCATTCTTTTCCTCTCTTCAGAACGTTTCCGTCGAGGTTTTCGGACGGATGGAACATTTGAATCGATGGCTCCGAAGCTTATTTCAAACGTATTAGCAAAGTTGGGGAACTTTTTTATTTTTCAGTTTGATCTTGTTTTTCCATTTTCTTTTTTTTTTTAGTCAACAGATTCTTGCATGTAATACCCTCTCAGTCAAAATCAATAGATGAATCACAAAGTAAAAAAAAAAAACAACAAAAAACAAACATGTTGTACTAGTTCTGAGCTGTGAGACTCATGTAAAGTAGATCAGTTGAACGAGTGAAGGGCTACAAACGCAAGAACAGAAGCAAACAGAACTGAAGAAATTCTTTAAGCAGTTGTCTTTCGTCTCAGAAAGCAAAATAGATTCAAGAAGTTTTCAAACAAAAATAAATGAACGTTTAAGTTCATACCCAATCCCATCAATTAAATGAAAGGTATTGAGCAAAATGGATGTAAAAGCAAAAGGGAAAAAAATCAACATGAATTGAGAAAGAAGAGATTAAAGAGGTATAAATCCAGAAGGCTCAGAGGAGTGGAAATGCGGAAACACAAATTACGCTGATATTCAATGAGCAAGCCAGGAGTCTAGCCTTTATCTCCCTGACGCCACTGCGCGCTCGGTCGGGGTCACGGCCTACGTCTGAGAAAAAAAAAAAGAGAGAGAGAGAGAGAGAGAGAGAGAGAGAATGGAGAGGAGATTTTGAAAACTGCTCTAATAGCTTAAAGCTGCAGATACCCTGAGTTCTGGGTGAGGGGGAGAGAGAGAGAGAGAGAGAGAGAAACACGCATTCTTCGTAGCCCCCTGCGGAAGGCCTTGTTACCATTAGCCGAAATTGCTCTCGCACAAACGTCGGCGCTGCCATCCCCTCTTTCTGTCACCGCGAAATGCCCCCCAAAAATCTCCCAAGACAAGAGCATATTTTGGTAGCAATTACAGACAGGGAAAATAAGACCGTTGATGGTCACTGATACGTCGCTGTGTGGTAAGCGATGTGTGAGGCACACCTGGGGACTGTTACTGTGGTTTAGCCTCCTCTTTTTATTTTTTTTTAAATTTTAAAAAATATAACGCTTTCGGGCCACGAAAATTCACGCACAGATATGTTACTAATAATGTTGCTTGTCGTCTTGGCTGCTAAAACAGCTTACTCTCATCTTCTTCCAGATCAATATTTGGTTGCTAAGTTATCCTCTGATCTGGTGAGGCTGTAATTGCGTTTTCGGAAAAATTGTTTGTCGTCCCCCGG
>NC_044505.1:9881739-9884239 GCF_902362185.1 Chanos chanos
AATCATCTGGCAATTTGCCGTGTAGCGACTATATTATTTACATTATTATTGGTCATTTATATTTATTGATTATATTGTCATTTCCTCGGTCGATATGTGTCTCTGCGCGGCGTACACTAACCTCAGTTGTCAAGATAATTTTGCGACGCTATCAAACGTTTCTTTTGGATCTCATCGGTCCAGGGTTCATCATTCAATTCTTGACGCGTTTTTTCCCCCCGCCGAACAAACGATTAAGCTGCAAATTCAACTGCCGACATTTCTTATTTTGGTTGAACTTCAGTTTGTTGAGTCCCGGAGGACGTGAAACGATGCGAGGCATGAGGAGAGAAAGGGGCTCTCGTGGCAGTGTGTCAGACAATGCTTTTAAGGAGATAAACAATTTTACAAAGCAGATGGCAGAGAATCAGAGAGGATTCGGGCTGAAATTGATTACTGTCAGAGAAACTAGGCTTCAGACCAGCAACTAGGCTAAATGGCCGTTTTTATTAGTTCTTCCAGGAACGAGTTGTTTTCTCTAATGGCCCTGTTTTGGTTGCTCCACTGTCTGAAAAAACAGATAATCAAAGTCATTAATAATACTGACAAAGCAGAACTTGGACGCGGTGCTAAAAATAATTTCGTTTTTCATTTGTTTTTGTTTGCCTTTGGAGTGAGTATATGCTTTGTATGTGTTTGTTTTGAATGTGGTTTAAAATGCGCACATCTGAGTTGGAGTTTAAATGTGTTTACATGCATTGTTGATTTTATGTGTTTGTGTGTGTGGTTTGTGTGTGTGTGTGTGTGTTATCCCCCTGATGAGGCTCTGGCTGGCTTGAAAAACAGTCTGTGCTATTTATATCTGTATCGGTGTCCAAGAGTTTGCAAGCACCTTAAAATAGAGCCTTGTCAGTTGCCTAATTACTCCCCGCTGGAGGGATCATTTGACAAGGCACAAGGCCTGGGTCAAAGGTCAGGCCTTGTCTGCCTCCCTGTTTTCAGACCAGGCCAGGAGATCACAGCCCTCTCAGCCCGCACTGAGAAACCCTGTACAAAGCTCTGTCACAAACAAACAAACCAACCAAACAAACAAACAGACAGAACAGCCATTAACAAACCAACTGACTCCAAAACGTAGCCGTGACGGGTAAAGAGGATCCTGGTCGCCATGGAGACCCTGCTGGTCTACGGGCTGTGTGTGTTGTTGCGGGCCGTCTCTCTCGTCTGGAGGTGACTGATTTGTAATTATGATAAAGCACTCCTTGCCCAAAGCAAATTGAGCCACGGCGGGCCGCCGTCCTGTCTGCAATTGATCATCTGTCAGGGTGGGCAGCAGCTTTAAGCTATACTGCTGCTGCTGCCGTGTGCGTGTGTGTGTGTGTGTGTTTGTCTGAGCTGCAGTGTACAAAGACTCCTTAATGAGAACACTCTCTTGTTTTTTTTTGTTTTTTTTTTCCTCTTTGACTAGTCTGACAGAGACTCATTGTCCTGTTACATATTCTACTGGGTACTGCAGACCGTTTGATTGGTTGGTTGAGTCTTAGCTTTCGGTTGAGTTTGCCTCTTTATGAAGTCAGCGGTCCTCAATCCAGTTCATTTTAACAAACAGCTAACAAATGCTCACCATCGTAGTTTTATTGTTTGTTTTTTTATTAGCGTTGTCTGGTAGCATGCATTACCTGGGACCTCTGACCTCTGACCTGTTACGATCAGTTTTTGAAGGAGATATAGAGGGGATTTGGGGGGGGGGGGGGATTTGGATTGCTCTCTGTCCTTGGCCCATACTCTGGCTGGGCTGCTCACACGTGAGCCAGCAGAGTGGAATGTTAGCAGTGATCCTCAAGCCATGTAGGACAGTGTGGGAGAGTGAGTGAGAGAGAGAGAGAGAGAGAGAGAGAGAGTGAGTGAGAGTGAGGGGAATGAAGGAGGAGGAGGAGGACGAAGGGGAGGAGGTGTGGAGGGGGGGGTTAAGGAAGCGCAGGCCTGCGTTGGATACATCACCGACCCTCTCCCGCTATCTATGTTTGGGTTTCCCACGTTATGTCATGCGCGAATATTTCACTCCCGACCCGTGAGAAACAGGTAGTGTTTTTCACAACCCGCTCGGCATTCCCCGGGACGACCGGCGGGCCCTCCTTCGACCGATCCGGCGAGATTCGTTTGAAGACAGCCCGCTCACATCGAGCGATGCTCGAGAACACGTTTCAAAAGTTCGGTGAGACGTAGGAGGACATGAGGAGGTGTTTTTTTTTTTTTTACGTAGACTAGATAACTCGAACACAACCCCGCGTTTCACGGTAGTAACATCCTTTAAAGATATCTCAGTAAAGAAAGAAAGAATTAAAAAAAGCTTTGATATCAATTCCCTCAGTCATATCACGTTTTCATAGACATATTTTACATGCTTTACAAGCAAGTGCAGTCTGCTGCCGTTACAGGAAAAAAAAAAAAAAAAAAACTGTGGATATCTGGCATTTTCCATATGTCTGGCACACATGCTCCTGCTAATCCTACTTCAGTT
>NC_044505.1:9889239-9989239 GCF_902362185.1 Chanos chanos
CGCCGTCGCCGTGACAAAGGACCGACATCTATCATTTAGGCGTCTGGGAGAGTGCCTGTTTTATCAGCTTTACTTTGATGTACATGTTTTTGTCTTTAAGCATTAAAATGAACCTGGTTTAAAAAAAAAAAAATACATGTTAAAAAAAAATTATCAGAAGCAATAATCAATTAAATTTATCAGTGGGTTCATTGAAAGCAGAATATAAAAGTTAAAATTGTAAGAAAATTTTTACTGTTTTTTTTTTTTTTATTCTTGCCAAAATTTGGAGAATCGATTAAAGTGAACTGTTGGTTGTATTCTGTATGAACATCAGAGACTCGAACTGTATGGATTTGTATCTGGTATCCATAAAGTCATTCACTCAATTAAAATTGATATTGATCTCTAAAACACTCCGAGTTTGATTTAGATCAAGGATTAAATCCTCTCCCTCCTTAGGTTCTCAAACATTACTTTTTATTCAGCTTTCAAAGACACAGCCAACGGCCTTGACATAAAACATTTTAACCTACATACAGAGACTGTGGCATTAAAAAAAAAAAATGAGGCCCTCTGACAACGCAGCCAAACCGCCATAAAAGGTTCAAAAGGTTATGAAGGTAAACGATTTCATGTGCCGAGCGCTTCGGCTAACGGCGACGAGGTGAGCGCGGGCCAATGGTGGCACAGCGAACCCCTGGACCAGTTTTTTTCTGTTTTTTTTTTTTGTTTTTTGTCCCTCCCCAAAAGGTGGAAACGACTAGTTAGAATGCGTAATCTCCCGAGACGCCTCCAGTTCTCCTCCCCATACCCCCCCCCTACACACACCCCCTTAGTCCAACCCCCCCCCCCCCCCCCCCCCGCCCCCCGCCCCGGGGCTTTTAAGTGGAACCTTCTGAGGGCGATGGATAGCAGAGGCAGCTGGAGTTTGTCATGGGCGACCAGGGACATTCTTGTTAGTGTAGCGTAACCTTTTCTGCGCTAACGCAGATAAGACTGGCACCTAGCTTGGTCCTAATCTGTATGCCGTGCCCGTGCTGGAGAGCTAGCCCGGAGGAGGGAGGGGGGGAACTTGTGTGTGTGTACAGGGGGTGGGGGGGTGGGTGTGTGTGGGGGGGGTTAATTTAATCTAGACACACAGGGTCTGTCAGTGTGACTGGGGACCTACGCAGACGTAAGGTTGGATTGTCAGGCCTTTGCTGACCTCACTGTGTGGTTAGATTATTTATTGCTTATCTGCTGAGATCCTCCAAAAAAAAGAAAAGAAAAAAAAGAAAGAAAGAAAAAAGTCCCACTGAAGAACAATACAGGGCGCCCCTTTCTATGCTTTCACGTGGGTTTGACGTTTGAGTCGTCATCCTGCTATATTTTAGTGATTTGGGGTTTTGTTTTTTTTTTCCGCTGTGGCATCTTCGCTTCCCCAGCATCCCGCCCAGTCACGGAGAGAAAGCAAATTGTTTTTTCTCTCAGTTGGGCCAGCGATTAAAAAAAATCGAACTGTCCTTGTTGATCATTTCACCTGCTAAACTGAACATGAAAATCAGCGCTGAATCGGTACCGAATTGCTTCTCTGAGTTTTTTGGGAACACCTATAATTCTTCAACGTTTTTTTTTTTTCTTTTCTCTTCTTTTCTTTTCATTTGGCACGTGGACGTGCGTTGGCACTTTGATTTAAAACGGTAACACACATCTGCTGAGGTATCTGCGTTTGATATCTGTTTTCAATCTTTTGCCATGTCTGTACACGACCAGTCAAAGGATGAGAGCTGACGGTGGCTGTCCATCATAAGATTCTGGCATTTAATCTAGTTTCAAATAGCAACTGATAGCAATCCCCTATGTGTGGGTGGGGTTGGGGGGAAAGTGTGTGTGTGTGTGTGTGGGGGGGGGCATTAACTGCTGTCAGGTTGGAGGGGCTGTGAGGTAGAGGGAAGAGGGAGAGTGAAAGAGAGGGAGAGAGAAAGAGAAAGAGAGAGAGAGAGAGAGAGAATGGCAGTAAGAGAAAGAGAGGAAAGAGCTCACATGTGTAGTCCAGATGCCCAAAAGTGGAGGTGGTGTGAGGCTTGCTAGCGTTGACAATAACACAGGGACAGCGGGTGTCAAGCTGAGAAAGCCCTACACCTCATCACCCAAACGGCTAATTGATTTCCAAATGAGCCCCGGTCTTTCTGCACAGTAACCTTGAAAGGCGGCTGTAAAAATGTCCGAGGATACAGGGTGTGCGGAGCTTTCATCCCCCCGAAAAAAATCTCTCCTACCCCCCCCCCTCCTGCGCCCTCCCTCCTTCTCTCTCTCTCTCTCTCTCTCTCTCTCCTTTATGTTCTATCTGTCTTTCTCACACTATTGCTTTTCTCTTTTTTTCTCTTTTGCTTTTCTATACTGGGTTCAAAGCTGGCACACACCTGAATAACCCCCACCCCACCCTACCACCCTAAAGACACACTCACTCACTCACTCACTCACACACACACACACACACACACACACACACATACACACACACACACACACACACACGCACCTCATTCACCTCAATTCCAAAGTAAAAGAAATACAAAACAGATTAAGTCTGTATTGTGCTGTCTCTCTGTCAGTCCAGACGGATCCACGCGGAATGGTGCGGACTCATCCTTGTTTTATGGCAGACTGATTAAACGATTAGTGTGTGTGAAGTTAGCACATGGGAAATGACTGATCTGATTCAATGTCAGTGACTCTCCATATGCCAGACACACAATTATCTGTGTCCTCTTATGGCCTGTTCCCCTCTACTGTTTGAACGGTTAGGACACTGTGAAGACAACGCTGTATCTGTTTTTTTCCCCCCGTTGACAAAACGAGTCAACTGCGATCAACATTTGAACGCATCCATTTGGGATTTATTTCGACGTTTTCCAAGACGACCACTGTCACCCGCCGCAAGTGCGTTATCAAACTGACTTTCGACTTGTCTCGGATCTCAGTAACCGCTCAGGTAACTTTTTTGATGGTTCGGCTAAATGAGCTAAGGCTTTGCTGCATCAGTTAATAACAAACAAACAAACAAACAAACGAAAACATGACCTGTAATTGAACAGCAGTCTGTGACCTGTTGGCAGACTGGTCCATTCTTCATACCAGTCCAGTGACAGTAGTAGAGAAGAGTCAGTTGGTAATGGAGGGAAACTGGGCAGGGGAATTGTACCGGGCATAAAGCTGGCAGCTCGACTGGACCGCTGCCACTCTCCGTATTAGAGTCTGCTCCGTATGTAAATATTTCCTTAGTAACTAGGCCTGCTGATCACAAGATTATTTCCATATTTATATTGTGCTCAAAACATTTACTGAAAACAAAAATATGTAGGGAAAGCCAAGGTGCACGCGACGCTGTATGCATTTTTCCATTATCAGATTTAGTTGTTGTTGTTGATGTTGTTGTTTTTTCCAAGCAATTTACATTTACAGAGTAATCAAAACACTGTGATAAGAGAACAAAATCTATTATATATTTATTCATTATGTATCTATCCATTTATCTGTTTTCATGTATCATTGAACTTGTTTAGATAGATAGATAGATAGATAGATAGATAGATAGATAGATAGATAGATAGATAGATAGATAGATATTATAAACACACACAAAAAATAAATTTTTATATTGCAATTCCTTTCCTAACCTGACTGTGTAGAAAGTGAACTTTCTGGCATGATAAACTTTGGTAACATAGTTGAATTTTTCTACCATTAAAAGACTTTTATTTATTTCCACCTCACCTCACCTCATCCTTAAAATATACAAAACGTCCCATAAAAATCACATTAACTAAAAGAAAAAAAAAATCAGACACATTCAAACAGCTGACAATAAAAGGCACAGCCTTTGTAGTGGCTGTACTTTTACACCCAGTTTCCTGTTGTGTCTGTGTGACAAGTCGCTACACAGTCCAGACCAGCTTCCCCAGTTTCATCAGTAGCTCCGTGGCAGTGGACAGATTTCATCTAACAACTCTATCATAAACACACAAGACAAACACTGCGGAAGATTTATAAGAAGCCAGTAGAGTAGCATAAAACACTTTTCCCCTTACATGGCTATGCAAATAATAATGGGTACATTTATACGTATTTTACTTAGGAGTACTCGACTCAACACGGGAACCAGTGCGATGCATCTATCTAATGGACTGCAGTATATTTAGTATTTACGGTAAATTTGTTTACGTACACATCAGCAGACATATTCGCCTTTTTTAGTACCTGCCATTATACCTCCGTTCTAAATTTATTTTATCACAATAGTTTCTTTTTTTTATCTCTGAACTAATGGTTCCAGAATTCAGAGAGGTCCGTGGCTCCATCTTATCTCTGTTTGGTTTGCCCTATCATCACTTTTAGGAACTACAAGGTGAACTTTGACCCCGTGTCCCCCTCCTTTCACCGAGGTTTGGAAAGGATCCTAGGTAACTCCAGAAAAACCCAGATATTCCTATATTCTGTTACCGCAACATTAACATTGAGAACAGGCGCCATTAATTTCAAATTAATGTGGAAATTCAGAAGGCCCTGCGGCTTTTTTTAAACCGAAAGTTTTTGAATTATTTTTTAAATAATTATTAAGAAAAAGAACGAAATGTATTTAACAAAAGAAATATTATGTCGTTAATTTAATGAATCTCAGACAGACTCCATCATACCACGTCAAATGGATAAATAACAAAGTAAAACTTTGACACTGTATCTGGTTCACGTTATGATTAATCAGAGCAGATTTGGAGTAACCACGTTATCAGACCATTCTCCTCTTTTCTGCCAAGAACAACCATATACACGGGCATCAATTACGCCTCCCAAAATCCAGTTAACCGTTCCTTTATAAAGCTAAACCGAAAGCTAACGGGTACGCAGAGTCACGCTGGAGACTGGGGTAAACGAATTAGGGCCGTGCCTGCTGGGTATCTGGTGTGTGTCAGATCTTCCTGGCGCGAGCAGAACGCGCGCCGTGGAGCTGGGATGGCGAGGATAGCGAGCCGCGCGCGCACTCCATGTTTTTGGCCAGGAAAAATCGGGTTACGGTGACAGGGAGAGAAGTCGAGCAGCGCTGTGATTTAATTAAGCAGGAGCAATCAGCCGGGCAGTTTCTCTGATTTATAGTTTCCTGTTTCCCTTTGCTCTTCTCTGCCCTCTCGCATACTGTATGAAGAAGGGGCTCGCGGTGACCAAAACAACCCCACGAGCCCTTATCAGCAGACGCTAAGCGCCGGGTCAGCGCTAACTGTATTTATTTAAACATTGGAGAATGCTTCCCGCAGCAATTAGGGAAATCCTCAATGGCTTTCTGGCTCATGGCTGTGGGGCGAGTGTTTGAAAGGCGGCATGTGATACAAGAGCCTCCTGATGGCACACAAGAATATCATTTATTTCTTAGCAGGCAGCGGCCAGCCCGAATAATAGGATCCTTTCATCGGTACCACCCGCATGCAGACACGGACAATAGACATGAAAGCTGGCACGCTAATAACCTTTGTGTTTCAGAGAGATGTTTCTTGTAATAGATTATGACTTGTGGAGAGCCATAGAGCTATCTACGGACATGGCAGCCATTTCTTCTTATATATATATGCCCCCCCCCCCCCCCACACACACGCACACACACACACACACACACACAGAGTAACACAAAAGCTCCATTAAGAGTGAATAGTCTGGTGTACTGGCCTTTAGGGTATATGGAACTGATTACATTTTCACAGTGAATAAAACTGTACATGGAATATAGCGTATAGCGGACAGTTTCATTTTACTGTGATAATTAGAAATTAATGCCCATTAATGTGCAATTTTCTGCTTCATAAACAGAGTAATAACTTAAACTTATGGATGGCCCGGTTTGAAGTGAATATTTTTTTTAACAGTTTTTACAGTAGTTTTGAAGTAATTCGAAGTAAATGTCTGAATTGTGTAGGTGTAATAGATCTATGAGTGTGTTGTAGTAGATGTATGAGTGTGTTGTACATAATCATGTTTTTTTTTTTTCTTGCGGACTTAAAGAAGAAAGTCTGGTACAGAAATCTGTGCACAAAATGGGCCAAAAAACTCTTCCAACCCGAGCAGCTACCCAACACTAACATTCTCTGTTTATTTAATCTGGAGGTCAATTGGCTCGTAAGAGAAGAGATTGTTTAATCATTTTTGATATTTACTCTAAGATATTGCGAAGTATTTATAAATTCTTGGTTTATGTGCGGATCTCATTATTCATTGTAGGCAAGTTACTAATAGTGGAGAGTCTGAATATGTTTCCAAAAGAGTCTAATTTTTCAACGGTCCAATTTAGAATATCTTACTGGTGACACCCTCACCCCCCCCCCCCCCTTTCTGTCTTTCTCTCTCTGTTTCTCCACAGTGGAGACTACAGTTTTATTTTACAAGTATGTAAAATTGAATGATGTATGTAAGTCTTTTGAAATACAGTAACACAGACATCACTCGCTTTTTTCCCACGCTGTGTTTCAGGTTTATTAGTCACTTAGTTCCTTATTTGCAGAGAAAGACTCCTGAGAAATAAATCAAAACAGCTTGTTCTTATCTTGCATTTATATACATATATATATATATATGTGTGTGTGTGTGTGTGTGTGTGTGTGTGTGTGTGTGTGTGTGTGTGTGTCTTTGTGTAGGCACCTTTTTTCTTCTTTTTCTGAGAGGCACGAGTATCGGAGGTCTTGCTATAAGCCCCCTCTCCTCTCCACCCTCCCGTCCATTTACCCTTGGGCAGGTTCTCTCCAGCGCGCTGTCACCTTGCGACAGTCAGGCTGCTTAGTGCCCGGAGCCAGCCGCTCACCAGCTGTCCTTCGCGGTCACTAAAGCCGCTGATTTAGGGTCGGTGACACGGAGGACGTAATGTATAGTTCTAATCAGGTTAAGGTCCTGCCACCAGAGTCTCTTTCTGCTGACTAATCAAAGTAAAGAGGGGGGGGTGTGTTGGGGGGTTGGGGGGGGGGGGGTCGTGTGGACGAGCGCTGGGGAAGACTACAGCACGCCGTCAGCAGATAAATATCAGCGAGTCACTGACCAATCTTATCTCTAAATGTCCCTCACACAGGACTCGGCATCTGCAGCGACTTGCTTCGGGTTAACGTCTGCCTGGATTCAATCACCCAGCTGCGCCTATCACCTGCACGATTTTTTACAGTCCAAGCTTTTTGCTCTTTGTAGAATCTCGGGGTTAAAACTGTAAAGTCCCTTTAATTTATTTTACGGAGTAATATATTTTTTTTTTTCATTGTTTGCAAACATTGGCACTTGGTAAAAATGGATTTATGTAACATTTTAACAGCTGTCTTGGTCCACGTCATGAAATCAAGTTGCCCAAAAAAAGCGCATCTTTCATTATAAACTCTATCATTACCAAGTGAATGAGGCTTTATCTCAAGTGTTTCACTAAGACCTGTTTTCCTCCACATTAAAGTTATTGTAGCCACAGCGTTGAAAGAGGCTTTGTATGGCAGTCCGGTAAATGACCAGGGTTGGTTTATATTGCTCCAGAGGTCGAGGAAGGTAGAGTAAAGGAGAAGGAAGGCCCTTTGTGACATATCAGCACAGGGAAACGAGTTGCATAGATAGTGAAAAGACACGCTGTTTCATCACCCCTTTTATCCAGTTCTCATACTTATTGACCCCTAACACTGCCGAAGGAGAGGGGAACTCAGTTGGAGACTCACGGCCAACCACACGCCTTGTAAATCTTGCTCTGCAAGGCACGGGGGAAACTGAGTCAGAAGCAGCAAAGTGTTGCCTATCAAAAGGGAACTAAGGTGAAATGAAATAGTAGGATAGTGAAAAAGGGGGCAAGACATGTGGTTTTGACACTGACCGTCTGGTTTTTTTGCTCCTATACCTTAGGCCATGGTTTTAGCTTATAATTATTGTTAATCCACCCAGGCAGACGGCGTCTCCCTTCCCTGCAGATACTGAGCCCTGCCTCCCTCCCTCCCTCTCTGTCTTCCTCTCTCTCTCTCTCTCTCTCTCTCTCTCTCTCTCTGTCTCATTTTCTCTCTCTCTTTCTCTCTCTTTCTCTCCGCCGTCGTAAGCGAACGAAATGCCATACGGAGCATGACACCAGAACCGCAGACGCAAAATTGAAGAGCCCGAACCGACAGCCCAACAGGGTGGAAACAGTTAAAAACAGAGAATGTGCAGTCACAGGAAATTGCAAACTCTCTCTCTCACACGCATGCACACACAGACACATACAGACACAAACACACACACGCACACGCACACACACACACAAAATGTGACGGCCATAGCTGTTTTGTTTGGGATTTTTTTTTATAAAGAAAGGTTTGTCCTGAGGGTACGCATCTGCTTGTCACATTTCTCTATTAAGGAGAAGGGTACAACAATAGAGACCTCTCATTCATACAGGTGGATTGGGCTGGGAACAGCATGCGCCAGGTATGATACTTATTATTTTCCCTTTCTGTCAGAACGCATCCATTTCTCCATTACTTTCCCCTCAGATCATAAAAAAATGAAAACCAAATTTTTTCAGAGCATTCTCTCAGTCTTTCCATATCCAGAGACGTGATTCAAAATGATGATCATATTCACAGAATATATCCATCTGAAAACAAAATGATGATACTGATTAAATAGATTTAAAAAAATTAAAAAAAAAATTTTTTATAGCTTTTCACATCAGAGCTATATTATGTGTGAATTCTTTTGGTTGGGTTTTGGGGGGGGGGGGGGGGGGGGGGGGGGGGGGGATGAGCCCCCTATAAAATTGCAGAAATTGTGTGGTTGGCAGGATACATGATTGATATTCCACTATTGGACATCACTTGTCTTCTTTGGAATTTCATCCGTTTTCACAGGAGAATATTCAAAACACGTGTGACAGATTAGAGCACAACTGCTTGTTTGCTATTTGTTTTAAAGCTTAACGCAGCCTAAATACAATGCAAAACAGAATTCGTTTGGAGTCCTGGCGACCGTTAGTGGCTGGTGATAAACAATTAATAAACAATTAATGCCAATTATTTTGTAATGCAAGTATTACAGATGCTACAGAACGACAATATGCTTCATTTACTACAAACTTGTGAGATTCACCGATGGGCTGATCAAAGGTAGGGGCAGGGAGGGGGTGGGTGGGGGGGTGGGGGGGCACAGTTAAAATGCTGTAGAATCAGTGGTGGTAAATGGAAAGTAATCTTGTTCACCTATGGCAAAGGAAAGGGATTAAGATGCACATCTGTCATCATACAGGACAGACACACTAGACTCCATTGTTGCCTCAGAACTAGGTAAAGGTGCAGTGCACACAGCCACTAAAATGACTAAACAGGTTTTATTTCGGCTAATGAGGTGTGAAGCATTGCCTTGAGTGTGTGTGTGGTTATGCCCATAAAGTTGAGAGTGAGAAATAGCTTGTTGGTGTAGAATTAAGACTTTAAGTGCCCCCCCCCCCCCCCCCCCCCCCCCCCCCCCCCCCCCCCCCCCCCCCCCCCCCCCCCCCCCCACTTCCTTATTCACTGAATGGCAGTCATTAGACTCATTTGTTTAATTTGGGGGGAGTGCAACAATATTAATATAGAAAAAAAAACAACAACAAAATTTCAGGTATGTTTTGCATCAAACAGTTTTTTTTTGGTTTTTTTTGCTTGTTTGTTTTTAATTTGGTGCCGACTGAAATATATTTTTGCCTCTTGTTAGAACAAATTGCTATGATTCTCTAGCTCTGTGTATGAGAAAACCAGAGATTATCTCAAAACCAAAAATGACTTGGCAGATGTCTTATTCTTTTCAAAAGTCTTCTGTCACTACCTCTATTTCCAGTTGAAGATTTTTTTTCTCTCTCTCTCTCTCTCTCTTTTTTTTTTTTCTGCTTTCAGCAGAGAACACTCTTGCCTCCAGCCCTGAGTTTTATTCTCTCTCTGTCTGTGTCTTGGAGACATGGGGCCCCCTCTTTTAGACATGTGGCCATTAACTAAAGACATTACTGTGAGGGATATTTGTCATTAAGGTCACGTGGTTTCTCAACAAGTCACATCAATGATCGGTCGTTTGTTGGGGATCCAAGCAGGACAGCTGCTGGAATCTTATTCTTGTGTTCCAGGTTTTTTTTTTTTTAATTTTCCAGCAATAAAATTACTTTTCTTTCACCAAAACTGCATAAGCTGTAAAAACTATATTGAGTAGAGAAATTGCAGTCAGAATATATGTTGCCATGCCAACTCGCTATTCAGGTTATCGCTACAGAAACAAAACTGCGCACTTTTTCAAACACCGCTCATGAATTTTGTGTCCTGGAAATAATTTTTTTCCCAATAAGATACGTTTGCCTTTAGACAAGTTGATCCATTTTGAGTAGTGTTGATGAATTTTGATTGTGTTGGACTTTCCACCTTTTGAATTTTCAAAAAACATATTTTTTTATTATGTTATTTATTTATTTATTTTAAATTCTTCTCAAAGCATTCCTTCTATTCTCAGTTTTGCTACAAACCATACAGCGTGGTATCCTATAAAAAGTTCTTCACAATGATTTTGTTGTCCACATCATATTGACAAGGGACGCCAATAATTTTGAACAGTGTGGCTGTAATTTTTTTCTTCTTCTCAAAAGTCTGTTCTCTTAATGATCGGGCAAAGTTCAAGTCACACGGAGAGGCAAAGGTGACAGAAAATCAACTCAAAGTCTCTTGTTGTAACTGAATGGGGTGTTCAGGCCAATGTCAGTCTCTCGGGGAAATGTCCTTTTAACAGGTCTTTGAATAAAGCACTGCTATTGTTCTGGAACGACAGCACATCCTTACGTCTGTCACTCAGGTGTCACGCTTTATATGCACTGATGGTTCACGCTAGCTCTCTTATCGCGCTTAGCCCGTGAATCAGACGCTCTTGAATGCGGAGCATTTTGAAGATTTTACAGCCATGTAATCGGTGTGATAGAAATTCGCCTCGAGCTGTTATGACATGGGAAAGTTGCCTTAAAACCCAGGTGCTAACACCACTCGGAGCAGTCCTGTTTAGCATTGTGCGACTCCTCTGTAGCTTTCAGCAGCATTGTTGCTCTGCACGCTTTCACGGTCTCACGCTGGGAACTCTGGGAGATGTAGTCCGCTGTGTTTTTAAAAAATTTTATTCTATTTCTTTCATTTGAATTATTTTATCTTCTTTATAACACCGTGGCTCTAGACATCATTTATTTGTCGTAAGATGCTGTGTCGTCATCGGTTTCCTTGATTTCCTTGATTCCTTTGCTAACGCTTACATCAAAGCTTCCTCTGCAGAGCCATCGATGGTGCATGGATGTAAAGGGGGTCCCAGCCAGTGGATGGCTGGTAAAACAGGGTCAGCATCTGTTTTTTCTCAACCTTTGCCAACAGTAACCCGAAGGGATATGGGGGGCGTATGACTGGATAGGCACCCTGTATCAAACGGGGCCAGTGAGGTAGAAGCAGCCCATGGCTTGGAGGACCAGTATGGAGGTGGACCTGATGAGGGCAGCTGCAAATAGAGTAACTACAGCCTTGCTCTCTCTCTCTCTCTCTCTCTCTCTCTCTCTCTCTCTCTCTCTTCCAGTCTCTCTCTCTCTCTCTCTCTCTCTCTCTCTCTCTCTTCCAGTCTCTCTCACTATCTCTATCTATCTCTCTTTCTCACTTCAAAGGATTTTCATTTCTGTCTTGTCCTCCCTCTGTTGCTTGTCTTCCTCTTTCTTTCTCTTTCCATTAAATCATGCTTATGTTACGCTGTACACAATCCAATTGTTTCAAAGAGACACGAAGATTAGCTAAGATTAAGAAACACCCTTTACCAAGCTCTCAGTCCTCTTTGATGCCATTGTCTTCGCCTGAGAGTCAAACCAAAAAAAAAAAGAAAAAAAGAAAGAAAGAAAAAAGAAAAGAGAAACCGTAGGCCTTGGCGCTCTGAGGACATCTCAGATATAACTTGTTTAATCTTTTCCCTTTTATATCACTCTAGATGGAAAGTCGATCTGTAGGCCATTCACTACGCCCTGTGCGGTAAAAGAGGGCTCATGAACGCAGGGATTTACAACTTATTCAGCCCCCCCCCCTCCCCCCAGACCCCCTTACCCCCCACCACCTCATCCCTGAGGGTAAGGGGCTGTTACAGTCATTTCACTCCCCAAAAAACTGAAATGGATTCCCAGCTACTAACTGGCTCGGCCAGACCTATAAAAGAGCCATGCTCTTTGCTCCAACTGTTGGTGGTCTTTTCTCATGGCTTTGCCCTTTAACTGGGATAAGGGCCATTTTGATTGTGTTTTTTTCGTACTTTTTTTTTTCCACGATGAAGGACCGTCTGAGTTGGAGGTGGGTGGTGGGGGTCGAAGGGGGGTGGGGGGTTACGAACTTCAAAAGGGTACATAATCCAGGTACAGGGGTTTACTTTTAACTTCTCAGCCCCCCCCCCCCCCCCCCCCCCCCCCCCCCCCCCCCCCCCACCCCCCCCCATCTGAAATGGCTATAAAACTCTGACCACTGCAACTGGAGACTGACTCTGTACACAACTGGAAAGCCTTTAGTGTTCTACCTTGTTTTCTAATGATAGTCATCTTAATAAACGTTGCCTTACTGAATGATGCACTGAAAGAAAAAGAACTAATGATAATGATAAGGATTCACTAAGTTTGTTCTCTTAAAAAAACTGATTCCTCGGTGACATGGCAGTTGAACTGTTGCATGGAACAAAACTACTTCAAGTCAGGTGCTGACTCGCTTTATACCATATGGTTCTATCTAATGAAAGATAAAGAGAGAGAGAGAGAGAGAGGTTGTTTTCCTTTGTTTGTCTGCTGTGGTCGAGATGCCAAAAGCGGGAGTGAAAAAAAAAAATGTTAAGGTTCCAAACAAACATTTTTCAGATTGGTTTTTTTTTTTTTTTTTTTTTGAATCTGTGTTGTTTGTCTCGGTGATGTAGCACTTCCGGCGTTTTTTTTTTGGTTTTTTTTTTTTGCCCATCTGTACATCAGCTAGCAAATCTTCCCAGATGGCTTTGCTGGGCTTGGCCTTTCGGGGGCAGCCCCTCATCTCTCGGCTAAAAAAAACGACGTGCGGAGGAATGTGGGGGAAAGACAGTGTCTCTGGAAGCGAGAGCTCTGCTCTCGGTGAATGGAGTTTTTTTAGGCTTGAGTGGTGGCGGCGGCGGTGGTGGTGGTGGTAGGCTATGAGGGCCAGCGGCAGCTTAGGCATTCCTGTGGCTGGCTCCGATGACCCTCTCTGACCACAGCTGCGGAGATAGCCAGCCGCTTCAGCCAGCGAACGTCGGCCGTGAAAAATACGCCCCGGTGTCCTATCCCCGTGAATCCTACAGCATCCCTAGAGAGAGAGAGAAGGAGAGAGAGAGAGAAGGAGAGAGAGAGAGAGAGAGAGAGAGAAGGAGAGAGAGAAGGAGAGAGAGAGAAAACAGAGGGAGATGGGGGGGGGGAGCAGTAGCTGAAGGAGATTAGAGATGAGGGATTAGAGTCCTCTTATTCACTGTTATACTGTGCTCTCGCTGCCTGATGGAAAATGCACGTATGACACAAGATCAGAAAAAGGGGGCTTAGAATAGTTTGGGTACACAATCCATTCTTGCAGTGCTTGCTAGATTTACTATAGAGGAGGACATGATTTATGCCTTTAATTGGCTTTCTAGTCAAGTCTTATAGTTTCCAAATAATTCCTATAATGTCTCTAAAATAGCTGTTTTTGTTAAGCTTTAGGCCTTTTCAAGGGCATTTAAAGCAGCATAAATGAAGTCTCCTTTTAACGATGTGTTTAAGGGGGTGGTCCTACCGCCACCTAGTGCCTAAAATACTCAACTACAAATAGATCTTCTGTGGTCATTCACTCCAGTAGACTTTGACTTGATCGGCTTTTGAAGACTAGAATCGTGTAAAAAAAAAAAGTACTTGGAGAGAAAAATATTTTTTGAATATATGGTTTTAAAAATGAATTTAAAAAAATAAATTTATGAATTTGACATTTTTAATGTCCAATTCATAAATTTATTTTCGATGTTTCCCCTGCTACATACAATGTTAAGGAATGTTTGAACTGAATAAGCACACATGACGGATGTAATAAGATAATATTATTGGGGACCAATCTGTCCTTAGTATACTTTTTTACATCAAAATTGTGAGTGGAATCTCGTTATAAACAGATCCATACTCAAGATTAATAACATGTATTGTCTTGGCTTTCTTTCTTTCATCTTCTTTCATTTGTCTTTCTTTCTTTCTTTCTTTCTTTCTTACTTAGTTTGCTTTCATTCATTCATGCTATCAGTATCAATTTTCTCTCAATATAATTCGGTCAGTCATCTGTGTTGCACACCAAATATCATCTCCTTGGTGACATGTATGACGATAGATTATCGCTTGTAAAATTTTGTGCTTCCCGTATTAAAAAAACGAGTATCTGTGTTGTGAGAAACATTAACTATCTTACAGCTGAAGAAATATGAAAAGGGTTTAAGTTTACCCTAAAATGTGAATAATATTTAAAAAGTTTTTGAAATGCTATATTTTAATTTGCGTGTCAAATCTCAGTCTGAAATATGTTTTAAGTAAAAGACTAAATGAGACAGTCGTCTCACAATTTTTTTTTTCTTCAGGTTTCAGCTATTGTAATTCACAACTTCCATGTGGAATGACTGTGTTATCTTTTTGTCACGACATCTTTATTTATCATCGTTCATTCCAAGATTCTACATATACTGGAATGATCAGTGTTTTATAAACAATGTCTGACATTTGACTCGGTAAGACAACAGCGGAGTCAGTAGTCGATTTGATTTGAATTATGTGTCTCTCTCGCTGAGAGAGAGAGAGCGAACCAGTCCGAGGGGCAAACTGAAGTTGGAGCCATCGATCTTTGATTTTACTTTTTTTCCGCTCGTGGAGTTCTTCCATGGAATAGGCAAAGCAGTTAAGAATGATTTTCCCAGGGCTGTATATTTGTCAGAGTCCAGAAAGCGTACACAGAGATCTGCTGTGTTAAACCGAGCCCACTTTTTTTCTCTGTATCTAATTCCTGAATACACAGACACACACACACACTCTCTCTCAAAGAATATTTTATCTGGGTAATGTCTGTAATGAACAGATTTAATCTAACTTCACGGTGGGTTTTTTCATGGGTTTTTTTCATATTTCTCTTTTTGTCCTTGATATTGCAATAAAGAACAATACTACCCATATGTGTAACAGTGATAAAGACAGAACGAATACAAGAGACTTTAGTAATTGTTTGTTATATTTCTGTTGTTGTTGTTGTTGTCGTTAGTATATGATATATGAAACAATGGAGAAGCGAGGGCCTTTAATACAATATATTAATCAATTTTGATTTGTGTTCTGTAATTCTTTTTAATAACGCAAAGTGGATTATTTTCTTCCTGGTGCGGTCTATTCTCCGACAAAATCTCATAACTAAAAGTTTTCCTTTTTCAAAATTCCAGAAGAAATCTGTCACTTTCACGCAATTCGACAGCCCGTCTTTGAAATCACTGATACCATCCGCGTCCTTATGGAATGAGTCTGCGGTCTTCCAGACAGTTTAGTGATAAATGCTTTGGATACGCTATTTCTGACAACCTAACTCAACGCATTCGACGGAGTCAAAGTGGGTAATGGTACAGTAACGCGTGGAGCCGCAGGAGAACCTGTTCTATATCAGCGCGCCCCCAGAGCACCGCGGTCCAGCGGTGGGAATCACCCTGCCCGAATGGCCAAGACTACAAGAGTGATGGATAAACACTCCAAGGTCCTTTACTTCAAACAAGAGCTCAAACATGCGCTTATAGGTCACCTTGGTTGCCAGGAACTCATAAACTATGTTTACCCTTTAGGAGAAAATATAATTAAGAAAAATATGGTCGTTGAGCAATTAGTGAAATAATGAGCGGTTGTCTCGTAATTATTGGTTAAATCCGCTCTTATTAGGTGCATGCATCATTTTGAAAAATGAAATGAGATTTCATTTGCTTACACCAGTCAAGACTCAAATCTTTGTGTGATATTAGAGGGGTTTACATGAAAATGGTCTATCTGGTACAATGCAACGTTCATGCAGCGTATTTTATAGTTTAACGATTCTAATTACTGAACTTGGGCATAACAAAATTTCCACAAAAATAAATTTAAAACTAAGAAAGGATAATAAGTTTATTTTGGAATGGCTGATTGCGATTATTATGATTTAAACGAATCCACAAATATATGCCGGCGAAATTGGAAAGAACTAAACAATTTCGGATAACGTCATTAGCTCCGTTCCTCTGAAGTCGTTATGGATGTGTTTTTGGTAATTATGCGCACACCTCTATGTTTTATGAACCCGCTCTCTTTTTTTACAACGTAGTAATGTGTGAAAATAAGGACGGCCTTAAGTCAATTAAAATGAGAGCAAATCACTACTAGTCTTCCGCCGATAAGGGGAAATTGCTCTCTAATGGCACAATTAATCACAGTCCGTTTTATGTATTTCAGAAGCCAAGCTCCAAATGACTATATCATGTGGCCCGTTAGACCCGTTACTGCCAGCATATTCGGAACAAAAAAACAGAACAAAGGAAAAAGAAAAAACATGCTTCGTTAAAAACAACAACAAAGAAATGTATACATTGGCTAAAAACGGTTAGATAATGTCTGGACACATTTACCAGACTTGGCGTATTGTTCAAACTCTTAGTGCGCAACTAAATGTAGTCTATTGTTTATAATACTGAAAGATTTTAACAGTTTTGAATCAAACCGGCAATAGCATCAAGGAGTCATCTGGCGTATGTATATTGAATTTGGCATAACTCAGGATGATTTCGGATATTTATTCACTTGGATGTCATTTTCCTGTATGCTCGTCCAGTTGGATATGTATGGCCTTACGTATTCTTTCGACAAAACATCAAATATTTAACAAACAAACAAACAAACAAAAAAGAAGCACGTGAAAGCGGATACAGCCGAAGGGGAGGGGAGGGGACATCGAGCGATATATACCGCTACAGACAAAATATTCCGAGTTCAACTGTGCTTTTCTCCGATCACGCTGCCATCGGAGATCAAACAGCTTGACATTTTGGAAATGTGTGCTGTTTAAGAGAGGGGATCTGATTGGTGTGCGGCCTGGTGGCCGGGGGAATGTTATGGCCTGGTAATTACGGGTCTTGGACAGATGCATTATCCAGGCTCTGCGCTGGAGCCACTGGATATTATTGTAGCCAGGGGGTCGGAGGAGCCAGAGACCCTTCCAGTGGTGAAAAGAGGGTCCCAACCCGCATTGCTGCAGCCGACACAGAGCACCCCTGTGCCAAGACTCTCCAAGTTCACTGGGGTTGTTGACAAACAGGATCTTTTTGTTGTTGTTGTTGGTGTTGTTGCTGTGACTTCGGCATCTTCGGTCCATGTCAAACCCAGCCCGTCGTGCTGTGCAATTGTTTTGCTTTGGCAACAGTTGCAGAACACAAGAGACGCCATATATGAAAGTCTATCTCAAACTATTGATATAGTTTATGCGTTCCAACATTTGCCTTGTATTATCCTGCTCACGAACTTTGTGTTTGTGAAAGAGAATCCCCCTTATTGTCAGTGTTGCTCTCGGCGCATACCTAAGTATCACCATTAAACCAAAGCCTGCCTAACTTTTTTTTTGTCTCCATTACACTTCTTGCGAGAACCTGGAGAGGAGCCAAGTAGATATTGTTTATATTTGACAGTTGATCCAAGTCATATTCATACAAGTCATTCAGGTGGCAAAATGGGCCGCGTTTCGGTAACTAAAGCCGTTCGAGCTGTTTAAGGCATTGGCTCCAAATCTCATGGGATTTTGTGGGTTTAGTGGTATCCACTTTAAGTGGCACTGGCCATCCTCAGGGGTGTTTTTTGGGTGTCCCTCAAGAGTCTCGTGGACTGAAAGCCAAGTTTTACTGCACTTTCTCAATCTTAACCATGACTTAGCGACAGAGAGTGAAATATCAGAGTGTCAATAATGTCCATAGGAAGTTCTATTCTATTCTATTCTATTCCTTCCCGAGCAATTTGCACGCGGGAGCAAAGAAGACATGTATACGATGATTTACAAGGACAGTGTTCTCCAGCGACTCTCTAAAACAAGAATAATCCTTTTCTTAATCCTACAAGTGTCAGACACAACTAAACGTCAAACTCGACTCAGCCTTCGCTGTGTTGGCTTGATGCGGTGCCGAGAGGCCTTTGTGAATTGTCAGACATACGCTGTCCCGCAAAAACAAACCCATAAAACACATCTCCACCACTTACCTCACAAACTGCGCGTCACTCATGAAGCGCTGGAGATTCACCAAGGGGAACAAAATGGATGGAAACGTATAGCGTATTTTTCTAATGTTACGCTCCTCAGAGAAATGTCAGAATTTTATTAACAAAGTAACTTGAGTAAAATGTAAGATCAGGAATGTGGGAGAGTTACTGGATCGTTTTTCAAGAATTCGAAAAGTCTACAATCTCTGTTCAAACGGTTGTAAGAAATGTCTCCTTCATTAAAGCGTACCTCTGACAGGTAAGGGATCAGTATACGGCAGTCTTTCATGCCGATGGAGCAGTCTTCCCTCGGCATAAACGAACAGCTGCGTCACAGCTGGGTGAAGCTGTGAAATACACGGACGACTCAGTGGAAAAGGCCATTTATAACGGAGAAGACAGAGGGCTCTATCATCCAGCTTCATGGAGCATCTCTGACCTTAGAACAGACCATAACAGGCCTAACCTCATTTAGGACCCCGTTGTCGTCTGAAGAATGAGCTCATGATTTTTGCTCGTAAATAATGAAGTCTTTGATCATAGGCTGCCTCTCTACGCTTCTCGCTTTGATACAACATTTCCTTTGAGATGTATACGGCTATATCTCTGCTCAAGAAGATATCCTGGGTTGATAACTCCTTATGCAAAGTTCTTTCTTAAGAGCAAGCGTTAGACCTAATTGCAATTTTTGATTTGTCGTTAAGAGAGAACTCTTCTAAAAATACCTGATGCCGCAACCGAACTGATTTTAGCGGTTAGTAAAACACAAGCAGTTTTCACATAAACGTTACCTTAAGTACTTAAAATGAATAAGATTTTATTCACGTGCGTTGTCTGCGTTGTTGAGCCTTTCAGGATACCAGTAGAGCGTCTTTGTTCTTTGAGTTTAACAGGTATTTCATTTGTTGCATAAAGTTAAAAAGAAAAAAGAAAAAAGAGAAAAAAAATGGAATCGCCCCGTGGAGATTATATTTCTGAGTTTGTCTATGAGAGATGCGAATACTTTAAGGACCCCAAGTTTAACCGACATTACCATAATCCTCTTTGTATGTTGTATCTGATTTTGTCTATGACATGGTTCCGTACATTTACAAAGCTATATTATATATCATTCAAGTCAATATTTACACAGAAGTAATTTTCTCTCCGTCCGAATAAGTAAATTATGAATCTAGTATGATTACTATTAGAAAGATGAGATGTCTATGCTGACAAGGAGGCAGTGTCTTCAATGAGGGTCTGAAGTTCACTCGTTGTCATCCACATGAACAACGTTGCACATGCGAAGCGATTAACAATAGACTGAAATATTGGACTATGTGACGTATCAGGGTTACATTCGCTGATTTATGAATTCAGTGTCGGTCCCTTTACAGTACTTATCAAAAAATATCCGTAGATTGGCTGGCCTAAACAAAGTGAGGTAATCAACTCCAGAGAGAGGCATCAACATACTTGCAAAGATTATTGCAAAAATCGAATTTGGATGTATGAATTGCATATTTTAAGACATGGCTACATATTAAAATTTGCGCCCCCCCCCCTTTTTTTCGGCATATAGCCTGCTCTTCCTCTCATATAGCTATATCCCCAGTGACAAAAACTGAGAACAAATTGAAAACTGAAAACCTTTGTACCGTAACTGGTCAATAAATCTCGCATTTCAAATGAGACTAAATTGTGACGTGTTGCAATGGCGTGACATAAGAAACTGATCCACAAAATTTTCAGAACGATGATATATGACCAGGGAAGTCCAGTATCCAAATTAATCACTTACTACTCGAAAATTCCAGAATTTCTGTGGCTTAGATTGCCGTTTGGGCGGTGGTTGCACTGAGCGCGCAGGAAATAATTAAACAAACAGGGGCACTCCCGCCCTTTACCTAACGTGTCTGGATTATACACGGATTATGAGAATGGACACCTGAAAAGAGGGGCAGCCTAAACATCATATCACGTGGTACACAATGCCGTCATCATACAACCATTTAACCCCCCCCCCTCTTGAATGGCATTATCTGATATAGCTATACCGATTTCCCGCAGTAGCATTGTTATATTTATATATTTGTAGCACGCTTCTCGTTTAACCGTGTATGTGTGAGGTAAAAAACATAACCAATGAGCGTTTGAAATCAAACCTAGTTATGCACAACAATAAGAGACGATATCCAGTGAAAAAACCCAAACCACACACGGGGAAAAAAAAACGCACACAAAAGGCTTGCTTTGTTTTCATTTAGGCCAGCGCTCTGAAAGGACCTCAAGTCCTTCCATCTCATCTTGCTCCCCATCTCTGTAGAACTACTTCAAAGGAAACAGACCCGTATTAAAACGTTCAATATTCTCCAACCGTAAATGTTAATATTAAACCAAAAACCAAAATTCCAATTACCAGATGCATTGGCCATAAATACGAAACGTTTGGGTCGGGATTTGTGGTTTCATTCCTTTTCTTTTTTTGGTTTTTTTTTTTCCTTTTTGTTTGAGCATCATCAAGTTTGTCATCTGTCTGACATTTGGATGGCCTGACGCATTGCGTGAGTAACACCAGCGAAGATGCCAAAGTATCCCGAATTCAAGGGAAGAAAACATCACGATGTGGTGTTTTAGCAAAATAACGAAATAACACGTGTTATTTATTTATTTATTTATTTTATGTATTTGTATGTATGTTATGCAGCTGTGATGTCATGGATAAAACGACAAAAACATCCGTTATTATATGAAGACAGGGACATATTAAATTCTTTATGAAGTGCTTATTGCACTACACGAATGCTGAGATGCCAAATTTCGACTTTTTCATCTGTTTACCAGAAAAATCCTCATTGGATGCCGCCTCTGACATGTATAAAATCAATTATATTTCTCTCATCATCATCATCATCATCATCTTCATTTTGCAGTAGAAGAACTGTACAGTCTAGCACATCCACTATAGGCCGGTTAAACTAGTTTTGTGGTCCTTAATGCCGGAGGTACACGATACCCGATATTATGGTGGTTATTGATCCACTTGCAGTCTACTCTCTTACTTTTCTTCAAAACTTCCTGCATTTGTATCTGGTTTAATGGTGAACTTAGAGGTGGCAACAGACAGCTCTGTAATGACCGCATGCTGGGTTTGTATTCTGTCTGTCTTGGAAGTGGCTTTGGAAAAAAAAAAAGAAAAAAAAAGCTAAATGAATAAATGTAAATTTAATATAAATGTAGATAAGATGCTTCAAATTTGCATAATAAGTCGGACAAACAAAACGGACGAAGTGAAGTTTAAATAGTTTTGTGTACAATACAGTATGATGATACTGCACAGTGATAATGTAATGACAACAACAGCAACAACAACGATAACCACAACAACATCAACAACTACAATAACAGCGGTGATAATAATAATAACAACAATAATAATAATAGTAGTAATGATAATAATAATAATGTCGCCGTTGTTAAACTAGTAATTAACACGTGCGTTGTGGAGTTCGCTCCAGCCCGCGAGGAGACTGACAGATTTGCTTTGTCTCAGTTGTACAGATTAGAGCTGTTTCAGGCGTCTGAGCGGCTCGCACAATCACTTTTACTGACGAAATGCAGTTTTTCTGGACTTAAGAGCCTCATCAATCACGTCAAATTATAGAATCTGGCCAGAACACTACCATGAAACAGGAACAAATATTAGGCTACCTGATGCAGTCTGATTGGTGTAGCACATCAAATGAACACATTAGTATAATACAAACAAACCAATCAATAAACCTTCCTGTATATTTAAATACAATATTATTATAAAATTAACTACAAAAATGGGCCTAACAATGATATGTCAAAGTCTAAATTTCGCAGCATTGTGAACTGTAAAGACTGTGGGTATTATTTCTCTTGTCAAACGTTTCAGTCTTCCTTTTTTTTTTTAACTTTTTTAGCTTCTCGATTTTGTTTGTATTTTCACGAATGTTGACGTAACTTTAATTTTGAACGCCATTCGGCCAGTTAAATAATGTATTATAATTTTACTACGTTTTCAACATATTTTAATTAGCTCGCCCACCTCTTGGCACGGATTCCTCTGTGACATACTCTTCTAGCTTAATTTAGGCCACATTAAGCACACACCGCTCCCATGGTAAAGGTCATGCCATGTCTAAAAGCCATTTTCCTTTCGTCTGGTAAATGACAGGTTTCGTGTGTCTCGGATCGAAAAGAGTGGAACAAACTGTTTAAAAACCTACGATAATACATGAATTTATGAGATTGATATTTGTTGTCTATACGCGGGTAAAAACATCCCGGTTTGATGCATCACCTCCGCTGTGTGCTACACTCCATAATTCTGTCAAATATAGTTCGACACTTTAGATTTCCACATTTCAATCTCAGTTTCGACCCCGAAAACGTCCTTGGTACTTCAGTCTTAGTTGTTCTAAAACTCAGATATTTCCAGAAGTAAACTGACATCTTAGAAACATCCGAGTTGATGAGGTCTTTCTTACTTGTCAGTACGTCTCACTTTTTTTTTCCACGTGAAGCAGAGATTCACCGACACACAATAATGCTTTTCAAGTTTTTATTGGTATACAATCTAGAAGTGTTTTAGTCCAGTGTTGTAATTCAGAAAACTGTCTTGAACATGACGTTTTTTATTTGTTTTTCAATGTATCCATGTTAAATCTGCGGGATAAAAGAACTCCATTATACCTCGGATGATCACCTTTATATGGGATTCGGGGAAATGAGAGTAAACTCGTATTAACAATTTCGTATTAACTCAGTCTGAAGGACAGTTGCTTACTGCTAAGAAACAATATACTTCCAATATTGCAGTTTTTACATTTTTTTTTTTTTTGGAATCAAAACTTTTGATAATGCATTTCTGGTTGCTGTGTGTTTATAGTAGCTGAATATAAATGATATAAAAAGGAAAATCAAACTCGAGTTCTGTATGTTGTTGAGTGCTTATAATATTGTCCTCTGATAAAAAATGTCTATTAAGTGCATCATAAGATTTCACCCCATTACATGAGAAATAATGTTTCTTTGTTTGTTTTTTTAGCTTAAAATACCTTAAAATAAAATTATATGTTTATAAATCTCTATACTTAAATATATACATGATGTGCAAATGAAAGAATCAAAACTTAAATCAAACTATATGCAAAGTTTTTAGCTTTCCTCTCCACAGAATTTCTAGTCAGTTTAGCCATTTCAATGCATTATCACATTGGCACTCTACCACTCCACTATGCAAAACCAAACAATCATTAACTAAAGGTTTATAATCCTAAACAGTCCTTCAGATATGAACAGATGAAAATGACAAAGACCTCAGAAACCATCACAAAGCAACGAAGAGAGGGGGCAAAGACAAATCTAAAACATCTTCTTGCTTTAAAGTGCTCACTCACAAACGTTTAAATAAAGACAGTCGATCATTGTTGATCTAGCTTTGTTAAGAGTCATAGAATCAGTAAAAAAAAAAAAAAAAACATGTTTTGTTGCGGGGGCAGATGGCTGTACTTCACTCAGTAAAGCCTATTTTAAGTCCACTAGCAGAGAGAGAAAGAAAGAAAGAAAGAGGGAAGGAAAAAGAAAGAGAGAGAGAGAGAGAGAGAGAGAGAGAAAGCGAAACATAAAGAGAATGAAAAAGACAAAGAAAGAAACAGTAGTCAGGCAGAGATGCTGTGTTATATATGTTTCCGGCCTGAGGTTTCGATTAGACAGCGTTGTCAGTTTGTGCCACGATGAGTGTGTTAGGGCAAAAAAAAAAAAATTACACCAACAAAGGAGATAAATTCACACATAAGATAACATCACCAGCGCAAACCAAAAAAATTAACCAACATAACATAACATGAAACACCAAAACATTCATTGCCTCTGCTGTCTTAAAGGTGTCAAGGATCTAGGTGCTTGTTACAGAGGACTTTAGACGGATGGGTAACTGCGCATATGAGCAATACAATTTTTGTTTGTCAACAAAACATGATTTAACATGTTGTGATAAACTACGGATGCTTTAGAATCGTGGTGCTCGATTCGCTGCCAATCTGACCAAACACAGACCCTGTAAAGTAAGTTTTATACCTTTCAAAAGTAATTTGATGTCGTACGTTTGACAAAGACAGATGGCCTAAGGTCAATGGTCAAGGGCAAAAACTTCCATTTGTATCTGCTCATATAATCCCCTTCTACCTTTTAAATGAACATACTTCTTTTTTTTTAATTAACCAAACATTACCATTGATTTAAAACAGGTAAAAAGAACATTGTTCAACTCAATTTGCAGTTACTTCAAACAATCTACGTACAGTATCTTAACTGATCACAACTGATCAATGTAACTCTACTTTAGCTCAAGCTAAATTTTTTTTTTTTTTTTTTAATAGAACGTATCTGGATGCTCGATGTAGCTACAGTTCTGCCACATTTAAGCTGCTTGTCGGTTATGTTTTTTTTCTGCTACCTCTGTGTATGAATGAATGTTAGGCTGCATGTCATCAGTGCCTGTCACATTGATCCTCCAGTCTGCTGATTGGCTGGCACTATGTTCCTCACTTTAGAGATTCTAAGCCAACAAATCACACAAGGGAAGCACCCTATCTCTATCAGAGCTCAAACGCAGAATACCCCCCACCCCTACTCCCACCCTCCTGCATCCTCCAGAACTACCCCGCTGTTTCTCTGAACCCCCCCCCCCCACCCCCCCCCCCTCCCCCTTTTGCCCCCAAACCGAATCTTTCTCAGTGCTTTCGCGGATAATTTTATTAGCTTAGCAGCTAACGCTAGACCAGTCCCTCGCGTCTTAGGCTGCGACGTGGCCGATTAAATAGATGTTGTCGTAGAGATGACCCACGAAATCCTCGCTGATGTTCTGAGCGGCCCTTCGGGTGTTCCGGATAAACTCTCTCTTGGACATTTTATTCTTCACGTGTGGGCTGGTCAGGTCGATGGAGAGAAGTATGAGGGAGTAGCACAGCACGTACACGGCATCTGGAAAAAAACAACAACAACAAAAAAACAAAATCGCATACGGAAAAAAAAAAAAAAAAAAAAAAAATTATGGTTGACTTCATGGCCCCGAAGTTTGGCAAGGCCAGGCATCCTCGTTTAGTTCTAGACTACCTAAAAAACGCTGAGGGTGAACTGAAGAAAACCTGGCTGTACGAAATAAATCAACCAGATTCCCTCGTTAAAACAGCTGGAAGCCCTGTGGGAGAGGACATCTCCTACTTTTTTTCTTTTTTTGACTTCATATGAGTATGTGTATGTAGAGGTAAGAGCGAGCAGGGTGAGAGAAAGCATTTTTTTCCAACGGTAAGTATGCATGAGAGAGAGCATGAGAGAGAAAGTAAGAGAGAGAGTAAGAGAGCACAGGGCTTAAGAGCTACTCAACCTGAATTTAGGAAAGAAATGGAGCAGAGATTAGCTAGGCCTCTCGTAGTGTGAGGCAAAACGGACCACGCTATGAGAGGAGCACATCTTTTCCAAAGAGCGCTGTTTTTATCGCTAGTTTATAATAAATCACACGTCTTCTCCCGCAGGACCAGCATGTCAACTCTGGACCGGGCCAGATGTTATTACAATGCCACGATTTGATTGGTTGGAACGATGCCCTGCTCTGCTAACATTTTAAGCCTGCAGGGGCTTAACGTGGCTTTGGAGGGCAATGACAGTGTTAGTACAAGGATTTCTCACACGTTTCGCTCTACAAGGACAAAGCGGTCAAACGCAACACTGCAGATCGTGGAGAAGTCCTGAGATTAGCCTCCCGGCTGTGGTTGACACAAATCAACAGAAGGAACCGTTAATCCTACGATTTGCGATTTCTTTGCTATGTTTCAAGCCTTCCCACGATTTTCCAGATTCAGCAAAAGGCCACTGGTCATAGCCTCGTGCAGAAAAATGCCCTTTAATTTAAACTATGAGTGAAATTAATGACTCAGCAACTTAGCAGCAGACTTTACTCATGGATGCTGTCACGTCTCCTTTCTTAAACAAGGACTTTGATTAAATCAGGTAAGAAAACAACATGTGGGGTTTTTTTTTTTAAGAACCACCTTCTTTGGGGGCGACATAGATGGAATTTCCATCCCTGAAATAACCACATAGCTCGGACTGGGCCGGAACCAGAAACCCAGCAGCTACTTGGCTCAATTTATGTTAACCCCCTCCAAATGTTGGGAGCCCTAGTCCACTCCACTCACCTGGCGTGAGGCCGACCTCCCTGACCAGAGAGGGGTTACAGGCGCAGAAACGGTGCGAGAACTTCGTGATGAGGGTCTCCAGATACTCGCCCCGTTCTTCTGGGGCGTGGATGTGTCTGAAGAATTCTCTCAGGGCGTTGGGGAGGAACTGATTGCTGAAATTATGCAAGGTGACCAACTCATCCAAGACATCCCGCCTAAAGGAGACAAAAGGCCGGAAAATCCACATAATCAATACCGCTCCTGTTATTACACGTGACAGTAACATCAACAAGCTTCAGCAGCAGTAGCTCAAGTTGGCAACAGTGATTTTAGATCAAAATAAATAAATAAATAAATAAATAACTGCCTAAAAATCTCTCAGATTAACATGGTGTGGTATTTCTGGTATTCAAAACAATATTTGCCCGTATGACCGGATCATAAGATGTACTTTTACAACGGGCAGCGCAAATCCACAAAGCCAAGAACATCCGGCCTTGCAGACAAGAGCGTCAAATAAAAAATAAAAAAAAATAAAAAAAGGGGGGGGTGGGGTGATGGGGGGGGGGGGGTGTTAAAAAGGAGAGGAGCGAACCGTTCGTCGAGGTAAAGTCTCAGCATCTTCCAGTTCAGCGTCCGAGTGTAGAATATGAACTTGGCAATTTCCTTGGGGTGATCCACCAGAATGCCTTTCGACATGAAGTAACAAATACCCTGATTTAAAAAAAAAAAAAAAAAAAGCAGTCAGGCTTAAGGAGAGAGGGAATGTACGTTCGAGAGAGAGAGAGAGAGAGAGAGAGAACGAGAGAGACTTATGGCCAGACATAGCATTTTAGTGCATTGGAGAGCAGGGCTATCGTGTGTCTTTTAAGTGGGAAGCTAAAGTCGTGGTAATCCACTTAAAGCCATTGAGTGAAGCATAATCAAAGATGATAAAGTGAATTTATGGACTCTAGCATTGACCCCCTCGCACGTATGCTCGGTCATGTTTCTGAACGTCTCGCGAAATCAAGAGCGAAAAAACAGATGGGCCACAGCTAGATTGAAAAGAAACCGTAATCTTGCTTTACCTCCTGTGGGTTAGCATTAAAGGTCAGACTGCCTTCATCTAGTTGCATGTAGAGTTTTCTGTAGGAAAACCCAGGGGGAAGCCTCCTATTATAGATGGAACAGTGACCCCAAGTGGACTTACACAACCTACAGGGGGAAACAAGACAACAGGCATTAGCAACACGTATGAGGCCTTGCAAATTCCAGTCACTAAAACCCATTTTAAGAGCACAAGTCAAGCCTGTTCTTAGCTTAATTATTAGTTTATTAAACAGAAGGTTTGAGGACGTATGTTGAGTAAAGAAATGGGGGTGTCCCACGAAGCAGGGTTTTCTCAGTTTGCAAGATTTCGGAAGAAAAAATGAAGAACCAGTAAGAGAAGAGAACGGCTGAGAAACGCTCCCTGATGGAGAGCCTTGACTTCTAACTCAAGCCGTCTGACTAACTAAGAGACAACGCTCTGTGCAACACACCCCCGGCCTGAGATTAAGACGCACTGCTCTGATTAGATATACACGATGTCACGTTGTCTTTAGAAACAAATGAGAAAAATACCATCTGAGAAGTGGTGAAACCATATCAGGGAAAGATACACTTTCCTAAAAGCTAAGACACAGATGTCTAGAACAATCAGCAATACCAATTCATCTTTTCTCCTCCATCTCTGAGAGCACCAAAACACAGAGGAATTGTACAGTAGATTCCAATTCATGAATAATGCATTTATCTAAGTTCGCAATCATTACTGAAAACAATGGCACAATATGTATTGTCCTGTAGTTCTCGGATGGAACAACTGCACACGCGACAAAACATGACTTCAGTGCGGAGACCCCAAAGAAAGTGGATGAGATGACTACAATGTCGTCACCAATACCGCAAGAAATCTCTACACTGACTTCAGGGGGAAAAAAAACCCCCATTTCTTCTCACCCCTGCCAGAGGTACTCATCATTTCCCAGGTCCTGCCACACGCAGGAGGCCAGACACAGGTCTGTAGCGTTCAGGTAGGACAGGATGGTGATGCTCAGCTCGGGAGGAAGCATCTCCAGGTCGATGAAGCCCTGTTCCTCTTTGGTCTTGCGGACTCGCAGCAGGTGACTGAGGTCTGCCCCCGGGACCTGACACTGAGGCGTCCGGCGCTGGTGCAGCGGATCCGCCAGCAGGGGCCCCATCCTGCGGCCCCGCTCCCGCTCCCGCCCGAGGTAGCACTGGTCGCTGTAGTCCTGCTGGAGCTGTTGGTTTCTGGCAACCCTCCACAACCCTTGACCCATCTGCAGATCTGTGTGAAAGGAGAGGGCGAAGGTCAAACTGGGTCAGACGTCATCATCATCACCACCAACAAAGTTGATGTTTTCATCATCAGCGTTGTCCGTAAGAAGACCACCAAGCAACATCAAGCATTTCAGTGTTTTTAAAGCTCCTTTCAATCAGAGATTTTTTTTCAGTGATGCTATTTTTTTTAAAAGACTACAATGATAAACTTTGCAGCGGTCAGGTTTATGGTCAGGATAAGTGCTGAAATTCATTGCATGCTCTTAACCGTTTTTGTTGGTAAGACACATTTAGACAGCTGTTTTCTGACAGGAATACCTGCTAAAATTAAGTTACTTTCACCACAACATGTTAAAGATCTTTCTCCTTAAGCCACAAAGGCAAAGCTCATTAATAGTCAAATCAGAACAGCAGGACTGGTTGAACATACTGGTGCCACTACAATAAAGGTTTCTGCATTTATTCTTTGTGGACAGGGGAAACCAAAGCAAAACAAAAACCAAACCAAACCAAACCAAACAAAACAAAACAAAACAAAACAAAACAAAACAAAACAAAACAAAACGCTGTAGTCTGTTTTGTACCACCATGAAGCAATTACTCCAGTGCTTCTGCTGAGAGAACCATCTGGAAAAGAGAAAACCTTAATATATTAATGTGTTGACACCGTTATCCCTCTTTGCCTGCTGTTCATATAAAAAAGAAGCTTTGATAAACCTTGGATTGCTGCTGTCCGGACAGTATCTCGCTGCTTCCATAAGCCCGCTGAATTGTTACTTGAGAGTTGTAATGAGGCTAAACCATTTAATGCTCTCAGTGAGCTTTTTTGTTGTTGTTGTTGTTGTTATTTTTACCCTCAGTGAGGCAGAGACTCTTGATGGAATGCAGTCTTATTTGCACCGCGGCTACGCTAATCCTCTCAGCGATATGCATTAGAGCTTTTTTTTAATGCTGCTCTGTCCAGCTCCCTCTGTGGGCCTTACGGGGCCTCCAACATGTCTCCTCATCTGAGAGAGTCGTGGTAGTTTTCCGTGGTGTAACAGCCTTCCTGAATGGTCCCTTGCTGGCTCTCCTGTTGCAGATGCACGCACACACACAAATACACAGTCTGTCTTTCTATCTGCCCCTCTCTCTCTCTGTCTCTCTCGCATTAGGAGGAACCCTGTGAAGGCATTCCTCACATGTTCTCAGTAGCCACTCATGAGATGTTTTGAATGCTGACTGCAATGTCATTTCACTTGCTCCTCAACATTCTTGAGCACTGTCGACGGAGAATAACTGAATGACCACTTAAAAACAAATGTTCCAACGCGTGTTGCGAAAGATATTGCTTAACTGCTTCAGTGAAATTTGGGTCAAATTCATGAACACGAGTAACAAATGAAAACGCTCTGCAGTAAAGAGAAGGCATGAAGCCTACTTTATGAAGTAGCTGTCACTGTCACAACGGTCAGTGACTTACAGATAAATTAAAGTTACGTCAAAAAAGCATTACAGTAAGCGATAAAATATCACAGCAGATGGTTAATAGGTGGTTGAACCACTCGACCGACAGGCTGAAGTCCAACGTGTACGTATAATCACTGTCATGAGAGTTATTGCCATCAGTTTTAGCAACAGCCTCTGACTTAAAACTTATTGACTGTAAACACTTAGCAGGATGGACAGCAATTCTGAAGTGACACAGCGGCGCAATCACCTAAATGGCATTCCTTTTCAATATCGTGTTCATCAGTGGCTGGTCAGCTCTTCTGTATTTGGAAAAGCAGCCTTCTGTCGATATTTGCTATTTGCATATTATGCAGGATGCGAACAGTTCTAAAGAAACAAAGCTCAGACTTTAACATAACCAGTTTGACCATCTAAAAGAATTTTCATATGGACTAGAGCGATATCAATGGGCTTCCCCCCCACAACTTTCGCGTTTTGCAAATATGTCTTTCGTTTGCTGGACAAAACAGTGCAAATTAAGTTTTGACTCTAAAATCATTCTTAAGAGTAGCAAGGAATTTTCTCCATCATGGTCGTTTGACTCTACAAAACCCTCCCTTCCTCAAAAACGATTGGTTTGGCCTTATGTTCATCACGGAGAATGGGTCTGCTATTGGATGTTTACACTGACTGTTAAAACTCCATTGTTGTTTTTCTGAGGACTGATAAACCAGCGCCACCCACCTGTGTTTTTTAGGAAATAATTCCGCCGCCGCGACGAAACGCTGCTTGAGATCAATCACAAATTCAGCACAAATTAACCCCCCTCTTTTAAAATTCACCCGTGGCAGCCATCTTCGCACGATTCCAACAATGTAACACAAACTTAGTTGCAGCACAGAGAGAAAGTGTCTTGTCACAACTGCTTTAATCTCCCCTGTCAGTCAGCTGCCCTCCCTCTGACACTCCTCTCTCGTCTTAGGTTCTCTGTTGTCCAGTTTGACGTTTCTTGTTGTTGGTGGAAATGACGCACGTCCCCTTGAGTAAATAACATTTGTGAATTTAGAAAGCAGTTTCGACTTTTCGTGAGGTTTATAAGCCCCTCCGCTTGTGACAAATAATTTTTGATGAAAAAAAAAATACAGCATTTCATCATTTTAAAATGTTTTGTTAAAAAAATACCATACGAGATTGTGCGGTATATTCATATTTGACTGATATAAGTTTGTTTGAGATTTTTTAATTGAATGTGCTGACACTAATGCGTGGTGTTAGCTTTTACAAGAAGTGCATAGAAACCAATCGCGTCAAGTCGTTATCCAAACCGGTAAAAATAAAACTGAGGCGCGGGCTTCGGTTAAGCGATTTTGGTGTGTAATAACTTTATTTAGGCATTCTAGTGATGTTAGCGAAAGTTCAGCGTAACTGAGTTATAGTAGAAAGCACAGCGAGCCCTCTGTTATCGCAGTCACAGTTGTAGTCATGGTACAAAAGTATCTATGGCAGTGCATGTCGTCCACGCAGATAACGGATGAGAACACTTTATTGTTATCAGTCAGCTAACTAACAGTGGTGGGTTCGTAAATCGGTAAACAAGCTGGCTCCCAACATAATTTAAATTCCATCGTTAGAAATATCTGTTTCTTTTTATCTAGGACCCACAGTGATGGCAACAGGTGACTTGAAGGGGTGTCTGAAGAGGCTTGCTACGTCACTCAGACTCTTAAAGTATCCAAGAGAAGTTGACTATCAAGGGTATGCAACCTTTTGATTAGTGACATTATATGTGTGGCTAATTTGCATGAATTATATACACTTATTTTCGCCGCTAATGAGATCCCCTTCTCCCCGAAAATGCTGACTCAGTGATCCAGACAAACTCCACCGAACCTGGGGTGTATTCCAAGAACGTGGTTTAGTGCCTAACCCGGATAAGTTAACACAGAGCAAGTAGTAAACCTCCTAATAGAGGAGCCCTATGGCTTCATTCTCCTAGCAAAACAAAGCCATAGAGCTCTTCTTTTAAGAGGTACGCTACTTACTCTGAGTTAACTTATCCGGTTCAGTCACTAAACCATGTACTTTGAACACCCCCCTGATTCTGGCTCAGTTATAAACCACGGGCTGATGTCATCAGGTTAGCTTAATCTTCGTGCCGCAAAAAAAAGCAGATTGTTTTTGTTTCTGCTGATTCGAAGAAGAGTAGAGCTAAGCGTATACCTTTAGTCATGGTCAGCAGTTACAGTAGTTTCCACATGACATGGAGAAAACCAGGAAACAGTGCTAAAACCGTGTGCTGGAGTCAGAGTGTAGTCTAGGCTTCCCTGGACTTCTGCGTGGAAAGGAAGTCAAGCTAAACAGTAAAGCTTAGAACTTCCTCGTGTGAAATATCCTAATCCTTTTTTTTTCCCCCTTTGTATTTGAAATAGTCATCTGTCCATACCATTTACATATGAGAAATGTCTTCCCTCATGTTCATCCTTGTTAGACAATTCAGATGTTATTGTTTGTGTTTACTGTAAACAAATGGAAGCAACCGGGAGGTGTTCCAGAAAGCAGGTTTAATGAAAACTCTGAGTTTGTTAACTCGGAGTACATAGTAAACCTCCTAATAGAAGAGCCCTATGGCTTCATTCTCCTAGCAAAACAAAGCCATAGGGCTCTTCTATTAAGAGGTTTAGTACTTGCTCTGACTTAACCAACTCAGAGTTTTCATTAAACCCGCTTTCTGGAACACCCCCCTGATGTCAGGCCAGTATGAACTTCCTTACTTGTCCCCTTGTGTATACAGTTATAGAGTAAGGGATGTTTGGAAAGAGTTGTCTGTTGATTGCGTTTGCTTCTTTTTTCTTGAACAAGCATTTGAATGGATTGTGTAAGTAAGCATATTACATAAGAGTTTCATATAACCTAGAATTTGAGTATGGTGTTGAGTTAATAGTGTTGCCATAACTGATTTAGTCCTGTTAAAGCACTAGTCATAGTAGAAAGAAGTAGACATTAATAACATTTTATTGAAATGTGACAAAAATGGAAGTTGTCTTACAGCACGTCAGACAACATTTTAAGTCAGCCCTCTATGAAAACCATGATACTTTTATACAGTATGCATGTTCAAAGCAATTTAAAATAATTTTATATAATGTTTTTCATTACAGGTGATTTTATGTATATCAAACAATACTTTATTCAATACTTTATCAAACAATTTAAATATGTGTATTGGAAATAGGATTTTTATGGTACGCACAGGTTCGCAGCATGTGTAAGACAATTTCTTTTATGTGATTTTGTTTGATATTTACATGAAAGAGGGCTATCAAACTCCAGTCCTTGAAGTTTGTGGTATCCATAGACTTTTGCTTAAAACATGGACAACATAGAGTACTTGCTTTCACTAATTAGCTCAACCAGCACTCGGGGGGGATGTCTAGTGAACAAGTAGGTACGTGTACTTTTGGGAACTGGCCTTTGGGAACTGGACCTTGACATCGGTATTAAGGAGTGATATTGCCCTAGTGACAAGCAAAGAGATTCACTACAACCTCTAGCACGCTGAAACCCACAACAGACCCTAACACTCAACTGTGTCTCACTCTTTTTTTCTCATCATCTACTTCTTTCCCATGTCTCAAAAGAGGTGTAGTTTGGCTGACACATGTAGGTGACCGTTTTAAAGATCTCATCTGGCTGTGAGTTCAGTCGAGATTTAAGACTCAGCAAAGGTGGGATGTGCATCTGTTTTTTTTTTTTCTCTCTCATCACATCAGATTAACATCTGTGCTATATTCTGCAGTGAGCTCATTCCAAGAATGATGTCTACCTCATTCTCTGTAGATTTAAAGGCTTCCGATGTTTTCATTACGACCGAGTTCAGACGAACATGAGATATTACACAATATTTCCAGGACTAGGGTACTTAACCTAATTATTTCTCTTTGTTAAAAAATTAGGGTTTTTCCTCTTTCTTTGATTTTTTTTTTTTCTTTTATTTTTTTTTCTTGTATTCGCAGGCCTCTCAAATAGCAAACAGAAGTGAAGACTCTCTTTGATTACTCCCTGTCTACTTTGATCCTAAACTCCTAACTTAAAATATTATATTCTTTAAATTTGCCTCTGTTGTGTAAACAAACAAAGGTCTCCATAAGCTTTATGCATTTTATCATGCAGCAACAAGTATGACAGTCCTGGTCCTTGATGTTATTGAATATCCTGTGACCAAACAGACTTTCTCTCTCTCTCTCTTTCTCTCTCTCTCTCTCTCTCTCTCTCTCTCTCTCTCTTTCTCTCTCTCTCTCTCTTTCTTTATCTCTCTCTCTTTCCCATGACACAGTTAATAGGTCTTTCACATGCAGCCAAAACAGGATGATGTTCGCTTTATTTTACATAATTCATGAGAGTGCGTTGTCTGTCTTTGGCTGAGCCTCTAAAACATCTTGACTTCTATAAACATCCAGATTTTTTGGACCCAGGCAGTCGCGTTTTCCCTGACCTCCCCTCCACTGTTTGTTTTGAAGTTTCGGGAGCCGGAGGGTTCCGGATTCCCCCCAGTGTGCTGCTGTGTCTTTGTAAACAGACAGTACATTAAACAGCCCCTCTCCCTAGATAGGAACGTACCTTAGCTGCAGATGGGACGTGGCCCTGGATGTGGTTTGAGAGAGAGACATCAAACTCGATTTGTTCATTAGGATAAAGATATATTTGGCTTGAATATGAGATGGATTATCCAAAAGCGATCACTTAATTTGTCTCCGGCATGGCAAACGAAAACCTGGAGAACAGACGCAATCCTGTTGTCATAATGAGTAATATTTTAATATTGCTTGTATTATTTATGACATGTCACCAACAGTAATATATATATATATATATATATATATATATATATATATATATATATATGTGTGTGTGTGTGTGTATATATATGTATATGTATATTTTTTGCTTTTGTTTGTTCTATGTTTTATTTGTTATTTGTTATTTGTTGTAGATTGGCGAGAGGAGACCCGTCATCCTGTCTGCCCATCATTAGTTTTGCCTTCACTTCCTTTTCCTCATCCGTGGCCGAGTACCTACTTGACTTTAGAGTGGAACTTACCGGAAAAAACGACCTGAGTTTCATCGAAAGTGTCTATAAGGTGATTCAGTAACGATTCTGTTCGATTCTACTTGACTCTATTTGAAATTTTGAACTTAAACGGATTGTGTACACATATTCTGTGTTGCAGATGAAAGAGAGTAATTAGTCAACGTAATTATCATGGTTACGTCTTGAAAAATAGCAAGGTTAAAGATTATTAAAGGATATCTATTTTTTTTTTTTTTTAAGTTTTCTTCTTGCTTTCTTACATGTAGAACCATAGGGTGTTTTATTACATCATTGTCTTTGTTTTCTGCACAGGATAAAACAGTGGACAGGACTGTTTTATTTGCCAGGAGTTTTTTTTTTTCTCTTTCTTTCTTTTTTTTTTAATTCATCCTTTACTATTATGTACCCTCAGGATTCTGGCTTTGTTAATACTTATGCATAATTCGACCATGCAGTCCTGTCTGTTCCTGTGAATACGTTGCAACTTTTCCAAATAGCAGGGAGTCCCTTTATAACCAACTCTGTTCCCTTATCGTAACTGTTAAATCGACCAAAGTGGTTCCAGTCGCTTTCTCAGAGAGCACAAGAACAAAATAACTTTAAGAAAAAAAAAAGACTCACTCGAGGTCCTTTAAGGTTAACCAATTTTACCTTGTTTATGAACTCAGAGGCCAAAACAAATTCACCTCTATTTATGGCACGTAATGAGTCTCCACACTGTCCTGAGGTATTGTTGCAGTAATCGGTAAAGATTTTTGTACAGACGGCCATGAATACGGTTTAAATGGTTGAAGCTGGACACCGGGCCTTTTCATCCAGCGGTTCAGTGGTGCCTGAAGTCAAATTTATGAGTATGTTCATAACTGGAATAAGCATATGCAATATTTTTGTACATATTTCAAAATAGTACATAGAACAGGATGCAATACAGGCAACTCCCTGTTTCGACTTTTCATCAGGCACCAGTACATTTTATGCATAGCATTGTCGTCTTTTAGCCTGGAATTAAAGATTAATTTGGACATTTTTTGTATTTTTAATCCTTAAAGTCTGTTCCACATGTCATTGCTCTTGATCCTCTGCAAGGGGTGAGTTTTCAACCTCCCATTGGGAACAGAAGATTCTTCCAGAATGTTCCGTAATGTGCAGCATCTGCAGCTCCACCTCACTCCTGCTTTTTTTTTTTCCTTTTCTCCCCCCCCCCCCCCATCTCCAACTGGCAGCATCTCTCCCTCGTCCTTGAGTAATTATCATCCCTTAGCTCACATTTCCTGCCTGCTTTGGAAACAGCCTTCATGTTGCTCCAAGTCCTCAATTTTTCATTCCTTTCCGGTGTCCTTAGCTTCGAGGCAGCAGAAGCGGCGTCCCAGTGTGTTCTCATTTTCTCTGACCCTACGTGTGATTCCAGAGGTTCCATCTCGGCCTGCTCAGCATGTGTTTGTAGAGAAACTCAGGAGTCACGCTCGGGATGCTGAGTGACGTCGGTGCGCTGAGTAACCGCTAGAGGGCGGACGTGGTATTCGTCACATGTTAAACCTGCTGTAACGGGAAATCTCTCTTTAGCGGTCCTGTCATACCTTTTCCTGCTCGGTTTCCATCTTTTCAGCTCAGCTGTGACTATATTTGTGAATTGCCTCTGTCGAGTTTTTCCCTTTGATTATTCGCCAGCTTCTCCCAGCTGCGTACGTTCTTGCCAAAATTTGACACCTTTCACTACGATTCTGAAAGTTTTTTTATCATAATTTTTGTTCTTCAATTTAAAGTTTTCATTGAAATTTTTATTTGAATAGTTTAACTCTCTTTGTATTTCTCAGGACCATCTTTGCACATTTCATTCTTAATGGGGAACAAAATCTTTTTGGACTTAGTGATTTCCAGATTATTGGGTACGGAGTGACTGTATCAAAAAAAAAAAAAAAAGTCCAGTTTATTGAATATTCTGTTTTTAAATTCAGTTTATCATTTCTTCATTCTCAGGTTCTGCGGGATCTCTTCAGCTATAAACCTATGCTCACGAAACAGCAGTTCCTTCAGTTTGGATTCGCTGAGAGAAAGGTCAACATTCTTTGTGACATCATCAACTTTGTGATTAGCAAACACAAAGAGCTCACGAAAGACAACAAGGTAAAAACAGTTTTGAGTGAAGTTACGAGCAGTGAACAGTGAAGCTACCAGTAGTGTTTAGTATGTGTTCATTTTCCCCTTGTGGTCTCTTTTTGTAATACAGAGCTGTTTACTTGATTCTTATCAATTATTATTTATACATTTAGTTCATTCTAAAACTGTTTACCAAGTAATTTCTCATTAAAAAACACTTCTAATTGGAGCTGATCCGGTGTAGTAGATAATTCTTTACTCAAGTGAAAAGAGAGCCATTCCTGAGGTCATGTGTGCGTGACAGTTTATTGTTTACTATAGATTCCGCTAAAATAATGTTTTTAATTTTTTTTTTTTATCATGTAAGTCTGTAAGTCACCCGAAGAGAAGGCCGATCAAAGAGAAATTCCACTGCACATCTTACACCGAGGACCTTATAGCGGACACGCACACAGAGTGGTTCTCGGGTCTGCCGGTGAGTTTCTGGAATTAACCGTGATGTCATTCAACCCCGTCAAGACGTCCAAATCAGTACAAACATAGAAATAAAGTCAAACATTTTGTAAAATGTCACTTCTGTCTTGGTTCAGGCGCGTTTTCACACAACAGTGCGCGTCAGTGCAGCTCCTGGTCTGACTTTCCTCATCTCATTTGACAGGTTGAGAAAGAGTTTCCCTTTCACTGTGTGAACTGGCTGTCTTTCTCCTCTCTCTGTAGACTCAGCAGACCAAGCCTCTGGTGGAGAGACATTTGGGCAGCAGCACGCCGGCCCAGTTCAGCCTGTCCTCGGAGGAACCGCGCCCCCAGGAGGAGGAAGAAGACGAGACGCCCGACGAAGACGCTGAGGAAGACTCTACACGAGCCACTCATCCCATGGTACGATTAAAGAGTGTATAGTGTGCATTCCACGCTTCATTCACAAACGCTGTCTTACACACACGCACACACACACACGTAATGTAAATGATACTTGAAGTAGAACTCTTACGATTCACGCACTCTGTAGACGTCATGTCTGAATGAAGCGGTCCTGTCCCAGTGCTCTTACACGGATCCTTTACCTCTGTCCTTTTCTACTGCAGATATCAAAAGGACAGAGTGAAACCAAAAAAAACATCACATGACTACCATACGGGGTCTTCATCAAAACTGACAGTCACACTGTTGATGAAGTCCGTTTTCTCGTTCGTTCAGCTAACGTGCCCAACATTTTAACGTATTTAACAGTTATCTCTATCTCAGTGTTCGACCATCTGATCGTCATTAACTTCCCTACCACACACACACACACACACAGAGCTCTTTGAATAGCGTGTGTTGTCCTGTAGGAGTGTGTGGCGGAGAGCAAAGTACGAGCGTTGGAGGACCAGTTGGAGGAATGCAGACGCAGACTGGGCAGAGTGGACATGCTGGAGCGCAGACTGGAGCAGCTGGAGAGAGACATGGTCGGGAAGATCGTCATAGACCAGGGACAGTGGGAGAACCTAGAAAGCCGTGTGCTGCTGTTAGAAACCAGACTGGCCCTGAACTCAGCACAGGCACGATTCACTCACTCGCTCGCTCACTGCACTCATTCACTCATTCACTCACTCACTCACTGCACCCACACACTCACTCACTGCACCCACACACTCACTCACTGCACCCACACACTCACTCGCTCACTCAATCACTCACTCACTGCACCCACACACTCACTCACTGCACTCACTCACTCAATCACTCACTCACTGCACCCACACACTCACTCGCTCACTCAATCACTCACTCACTGCACCCACACACTCACTCGCTCACTCAATCACTCACTCACTGCACCCACACACTCACTCACTGCACTCACTCACTGCACTCACTCACTCACTGCACCCACACACTCACTCACTGCACCCACACACTCACTCACTGCACCCACACACTCACTCGCTCACTCAATCACTCACTCACTGCACCCACACACTCACTCACTGCACTCACTCACTGCACTCACTCACTGCACCCACACACTCACTCACTCGCTCACTCAATCACTCACTCACTGCACCCACACACTCACTCGCTCACTCAATCACTCACTCACTGCACCCACACACTCACTCACTGCACTCACTCACTGCACTCACTCACTGCACTCACTCACTGCACCCACACACTCACTCACACACTCACTCACACACTCACTCAATCACTCACTCACACACCCACTCACACACCCACTCACACACCCACTCACACACCCACTCACTCACTGCACTCACTCACTGCACTCTCTCATTCACTGCACACACTCACTCACTTACAAACCGCATTTCTCACAACAACCACCCCATTGATACTTCTGTTTTTTAATCAGAGACCAGAAAATAAACAGAGCATTTTTCACCTAGCTGATCTAAATAAATGAATGAATCTATTTGTTTACTTTCAGAAGGATACAGTAGTAATTACGAGGGCTGAAAATGTTAATCTGGAAAGGAAAACAAGCCCAGAGGAGACAGGTAATGCCGATCAAACCTGACTAAAAAAGCTCGATTTATTGTTTTTAACAGTATTGACAATATTAGACAGACTGATGTGTACAGATGACCAGTGCAGTCTGTCTGTGGTCTGTCGGTCATATGTGTGCGTGTGTAACCGGTGGCAGGAACCAGAGACGACATGACGGAAGTTCTGTCTCGTTACTCCCCAGTGTTGGTCCAGTCGGCTCCAGAACCTGAAAACCAGCCCGTTTCTCCGCCCGCGGCTCCAGAGGTCAGTGTTCGACACGCGCCCCCCCCCCCCCTCCCCCCGTGCCACCATCACAGTCTATTCAATGTCCCAGAGTTCCCAGTGCTTTAAAGACATTCATCCACACTAAAGCTTATAAACGGGATGAGATGATATTCAGACTCATTTTGACAATTACCTTTGTAATTAAATAGGTAAAACAGGAGAGCAATATTTACCAGTGTTTTCTCTTATGCTGAAATTTAGTATCGGCCTCACGTGTCAAAAAACTGTTTTTTTCTCCTTAAAGTACAAAAGCATTTAAGCTACACTTTTGCAAAATCATATAAAGGCACAGCACTCAGCTGCCATATATACTGTTTACTTCACAGAACACACAGATGTATCTTCAAATCAAATTTTATTTCTGCTGTCCTTTTTCAGGAGAATATTAAGGACAGGTTGGAAAGAATAGCCAACATGTAAGTATATACCAAAAGATGTGGGTTTGTCCTGCAAATTGTGCAGTGTTCACTAGACGGCATGCTTCCTTGGTCTTTTCGGTACATACAGAGGTAAAGAGTATGACCAAATCCAATTATCTAACAACACCCATGTTCTTTCTCTCTTACTTTTTCATAGGATGAAGGACACGTCAAGCCTATTACGAAGCGTGGAACCTGCCATATAAATTTACCTTATTCTAGTGGGTTTGCTTATTATTGCTTATTTCACTTTAATTTATCTAGATGTGGACGTGACTGAGTGTCTTACAGTTCACTGAACTGGCATGTTTGCCTTCGGTCGCCGTGTGATGGTCAGCGTCTAACTGAGTTTCTGTAATGACGCATGTTGTCCTCCAGAGGTCAGTGTGACTCCTAATAAATCGACCCTGGTTGAACTCACGCATCACGAAAGAGCTCACGGTCACTACCTAGCGCATGCAATACTAACATAGCTGTCTTTGGGAAACCTCAATTTTCCACCTGTTTCAGATGAAATAATAAAAAAAAAAAAAAAATGACGATGACTATAAGGTGATATTGGCGTCTTTGATTTTGCCAGTCATTAATATGTGAGCGCGCGATCCACAGAGAGAAAGAGAAAGAGAGAGCGAGAGCGAGTCAAGGGGAGCAGAGAGTCGGGTCGAACGAATGACGCGGCAGCGCTGACAGCGCGCTCAGAGCGAAGAGAGTCGCTGATGGATTTGCGGAAGCCTCAGGTGTAGCGTCGGCTTTAGCCTTGCTCCACTGAACCCCAGCGGGACGGTTTAATTAACCCCCAAACGAATCTCATTTCCCCACACACAGCCCACACACTCCACACCCTCCTGCCGTTAGCCCATGGACTGGTTTCAGTAATAGGTTCCAGAAGATTCCACCAAGTTTTTAATTAAAGCCGCTCAAAAAAAAAAAAAAAAAAAGAGTTGCCTCTCCCATTAGGTCAGCTCTGTCCGTCCTCTGTATTTCAGAATGAGTAACATCCAAACCCCTTTTCCGTTGAAATACACTGATTCATGTCATTGCGTCGGGGTAACCTGTTGGAGGAAGATTTGGGGGATTTTGGAGAAGCTCTGAGGTTTTTTTTTTTTTTTTTTTTTTTTGAAGCAATAGTTTTCCTCTGGTCAGTATACCTACGCATTAGCTGTTATCTAAATAAATAAATGCTCTGTTTTCGAAACCAACTTCAAAACAAACGCCACAGACCTAAACAAGAACCAAACTTGTTTAGGTCTGTGGGGGGGGGGGGGGGGGGGGGGGGGGGGGGGGGCTTCTGTCTAGTTCTAGCTCTTTGTTTCTCCTCTTTCTCCTAACAGGAGAAAAGGAATACTCTCAGTAATAAGATATCGAAATGCCTTTACATCCTTTTGTTTGTTTCACAATGACTTTAACACTTGGATCAACACCAGCTGATGCAGTAAATTGTGGGGTTTTTTTTGTTTTTTTTAATAGGTGCATGTTTTATTGCTCTCAGGAGACTGAGTAAACCCTAGGACTATGTGACCCTTTGTGTGTTGTTAATACAAGTGCCATGGTCTGTTGAAATCATAAAAACATCTGATAGGTAGAACAGCTGTGTTCCTGAATAGTCGCCAGAACTGATCATTTCTGGCCGTTATTTTGACCCTCTAATATCTTGTATGACAAAAAGAAATCCGTCTTGTCTGTGTTGCTTTCCATAACACAGCTCTAGAAAATCAAAGAACTGTTCTCAGATTTCACTGACATGAACAAATCATTTTGTAGAGGGTTTGCACAACTCAAATACTTGTCGAAAGTGTGTGTGTGTCTGTGTGTGTGTGTGTGTTTGTGTGTGTGTGTGTGCGTGTGTATTTGTGTGAGAGTTGAAAGCGCGTGTGGGTCAGTTGCGTGCCAGCTTTGCTGTGATATGTGAAACGTGTTGTGAACCCATAAGCGGAGGAATGGAGGATTACACCACTGGCGTCTCAGCAGTTGGGAAGGAATCCACTGCTTACAAAGTTCATCTTACAAACCCCTCAAGATTCCTACCTCCCTCCCTGACCTACTGGGAAAGTCTTTCTTTCTCCCCTGCAAGCCACAACAAAACCCCCCCCCGGAGCCTTCTGTAAACACATCCCTCCCAAAACCTCACATCCAGCCCAAATCCAGTACACAACCCCCCCTCTCCCCTCCTCCTCCCCCGCCATATACACACACCTCCTACACCCCCTCTCCACCTCTCCCAAACATTCAAAATACACTTCCACAGCGAATGCCAAATTTGGCTGCTGTGCTGAACAAAGCTCCCTGTGTTCTCTAGAAATTCTACAGCAATTAAGGTCCTCTGACCCTGCTTGTCTTCTTCGGGAAAGGAAGGAAGAGAAGAAACCGAAAGACTCGCGAAGAAATCTCGAAACTTCAACAAGTTAGCTCTCAAGATTAGGACAGATGAGGCAATGCTAGGTTGCAGCATCTGAAATCACGACCCTCTGACGATTAGGTTTTTGGGTTAGGATTGGGGAGTTGCGTACGGAATAAAAGCAGACACCAGCCGTGCCGACGCTTGTTGTTATGTAAGGGATTGACTGAAGGATGAACTGTACGCTTGTTTCACCGGTCGCCGGTACTACGTTTGACAAATTTGGTTCATAACAGTTTTCGATCTATCTGGTTATTGAGTGGAACTCTGTTTTCATTAACACAATGTATCCCTTCTTTTACCTCATCCTGGATTCATTTGATTTGACCTAAAGGGAATGCCACCTTTGATTTGTAGGTTCAGCGGAACACAGGCAGAGGATTGAACCGCGTGTTTTCCATCATTTTTTTTTTTTGAATGAAAGAACAAGACAAAAGAGAATCTTGCAGCTGAATTTCTCCATGTGAAGACTGTTAGCTTGTGTTTACACTGACATTTGATGTGGTGGACTTTTGTTGAACACCATCTGTAGCTGTCCTGGTTTAAAAAAAAAAAAGTCAATTTGCACTCTGACATGTGCTGTTCCTGCTCCGTTTTTTTTTTTTTTACTTAATTGCTGGTAGCCCATAGTCTTCCTGTTGTGAAACCAAACCTGCTGGAATGATAATCTATGATGTAATTACAGTTTTTATGATTACACCCCCTGGGCATGGACTGTAACTTATTATACTGTTGGTCAGCCCCTGGGAATGGACTGTAACTTATTATACTGTTGGTCAGCCCCTCTGAAAGAGAGAGAGAGAAAGAGAGAGAGAGAGATTATTACAAAGTCAGGTTGAGTAGAATGCGTCATTAGCTTTACTTGATTAGGCCTGGACCACATGGCTCCCACCCACCTAACCCAACTTCCTCCACCCAGACCCAAACACATACCTTCATCCACGGCACCGCCATGCCCTCCCAGAAAAATAAATAAATAAATAAATAATGATGAGGGATGGATGGCTGTAGAGAGAGTTGATAATGTGGACGAGACCAAGCATGCTTAGCACATTTCTATAGTCTCTTTATGTGTGTGTGTGTGTGTGTGTGTGTGTGTCTCCTCCCCCGCCTCCCCATCCCCCCTCACGCCCAGCCTGAGTCCATTCCAATTTAGGCCTCATTATCATCCCTAATTAACTGGAGCTCCTGAGTGGTGCTGAACTTTTTTACAGTCCTGATTTGATCAGTTTCAAGCAGCCCTGCCCCTCCTCTGCTCAGGCCACGCGGGCCTAATTGAGCTAATCAGTCATTCTAATGAGAGAGTATGGCTGGAGGAATGGATTGCTTAGAATGAACAGAGTCAGGAATGAAAAAAAAAAAAGAGAGAGAGAGAGAGAGAAAGAGAGAGAGAGAGGGAGAGAGAGAGAGCAGGCTTAGAGACTTAAAGACATAAAACAACGTGCACTATTGGGTTTTTGGTGTTTTGCTGTTAAACATATTGGCTAGAAAGTCAGGTGACAGATCAGTCTTTCAGTCGACGCGCCGCTTACCTTTGCAACGTCAAGTTATTTTTAAATGATTCCCGTCCAAAATGCTGTAATCGTATTAAATGAAAAAGGTGAAATTGCCATCCTGGCTTATTCTTAATGTTTTTTTCTCTATTGTATTCCCTCTTTTTTCTTTCTTTCTTTTTTTTTTTAGTTCTTTCATTCTTTTTTTCTTTTGCTAACCCAGAAAAACTTTTACTAACACGCTAAATTAGCTGTTTCCACTTTGTTTCATTGTTTCATTCCAAAAAGAATTTCCTCCTCACTTCCTTGATTGCAAATTTACACCATTCTGCAAGCTTATTTTCTTTGCCAAGCACCCCCCCCCCCAGCCTACACACACACACACACACACACACACACACACACATACACATACACCCTCTGGCTCCGAGCTGTTATGTTTGGCCAGGGGCCAAGCTGCTTGCCAATCAAAACAATTTTCACAAACCTATGGGAAATCCTACAATAACATCTTATCATTGGAAATGAGCACACGGGCTAGCACTTGGGGGCCACTCAGTGCTGGCATGGTAAAATAAACACAGCAGCTCACGCTGAAACCGGAGGCTGATGAGTTCACTGCCTGAGCCACAATGGAGGACTGTCCTTAGAAACTGCCTTGCACTGGTCCCATATATGCCACTGCGCCGTATGATGTATATCTCAGGAAGATGTACAATATATGTAGAAAGATGTACGGTTTTGTATACGTACCCCATCTCAATATAGTACTTTAAGGACATATTCGTTGTTGTATATCTTAACATTTATGCCCTGAGAGCGTATATGGCTTCTACATACATATCAGAAGGATTGATGATTGTACACTGATTTAATCCAATTGCCATTTTTTTTTCCTCAAGCCATTTACAGATTTGATTATGTGAAAGCTTTTAAACAAGTGTTTGTAATCTGAGTCGCGGAGAACTTTTAAAATATGTCTAGGTTCACCGCACAACAATTTTTATGGGTCAGCTCAAAAGAGTTGCATGCACTGATTAAGGACATTTGGCGGAGAAAAAAAAAAAAAAAAAAAAAGAAAAAGAAAGAAAGAAAAGAAAACAGTGAGTTGCGCCAAAGCCAAGTGTAAGTTTGCAGAGTTTACGAAAGAGAGGTCCAAAGGCACGGCAGTTTTCTCTCTGTGTGTTTACATTGAAGCTATCTCAGACATACAGAGCTAGAACCGGCAGTGAAAAGAACATTGTGTTAGATTTTTCCCACCATAGTTTGTGAAGCAAATATATGGACAACACACGTCTTGCTTATCTTCAATGTAGTTCACTACCCCAGGAACAATAACTAGCTTTTTTTTTTTTTTTTTCATGTGCAAACTTCCTGTGGACAGTATCCAGCGAGGACACGTTAAGGCTACTCTGGGTTTTTTTTTTTCTTTTTTTTTTTCTTTTGAGTGTGTTACGTTATAGAGGAAAGTATGGTCAATTCACCATAGTTTCGGTCCAGGTAATTGTTGATAGACGCGAAATGGGTGTATATGTAAACAAAAACTTCTGAGTCTGTCTGAAAAGCTCTCCCTGCCTGAACACCTCATTGGCAAGTCATCTAGTTACTCTGTCTCTCACTCAGGCCAAGAAAAAAAAAACCAACTTAACCTACGGTGAGCAAATAGTAGGTTATGTTTGGATTGCTGTGTCTTTCAACAACTGTCATTGACACCCCCCCCCCCCCCCCCCCATATCCAAAATCACTGAATCAGTACTGTATGGCAACAGGCTCTGTGCCGACATGTCATTATCATGGAACAGGAAATAATTGTTTTCCTGTTTCTAGTCCAATCAATCCCGATACTCCGCCAAACATACTAGACCAATGAACAAGCCAGCATGGCTCATCTTTTCTCTGGAAAAAAGTCTTTCTTAATACTGTAGGGAGTGTATTTGCCCAATTAAACAGCCTTAACATTTGAACAATTCATCACTCAGCAGCATTCTTTGCTGTGCTGAATAAGTAAGGCTATTCTAACACACCTACTTTTTCCAAAACAAACACTTCAGTGCATTCTAAAGGTTAACTTTAAATGATGAATGTTATAAAACAGATGTTTGAATGTTATAAAATGGATGTTTGAATTCTGCAAACCGTTTCATGCCCGCGCATACAAAGCGAAAAAGAACTGTCCCCGTGATCGCGTCCGACAAGTACGAACACGCACAAAACGATTTCGCGTCTTCAGTCAGAGCTCCTGTGTGGAGGCAAAGAAATATTAGCCATTCATTCTCCTGACAAGGCAGTAGTAACGGCTTAGTTTTTCGGGAGAGTCAGCCTAACAACCAGGAGGTTGCGGGTTCAGTTCCCAAGCATAATGTCTCTCTCCTCTGAGCAAGGACTTTTATCTCAATTCCGTTTCAAAGAGTGTGAAGCTGCGGTCAACAAACAAACAAACAAACAGACAAACAAATAAACCAAATATTTGGCTGGAGGCCTTACTTAAATGAATAAATAAAATAATCAATTTAATTCAGTTGATCTGTTGCTTGCCACCTTTTGTTCAGTGTATTTTGGCTGCCTGGTCACAAAACATTTTCACCAGTCAGATTACATTTCTCTTATATATAAGAATGTTATTAGAATTCGAATTTGAACTTTTTTTTATTTCTCCCAACACGTTTAAATGTGATGTGTCATCTGGTGCCCCCCCCCGCCCCCCCGTCTGTCTGTCTGTCTGTCTGTCTGTCTGTGTGTGTGTGTGTCTCTCTCTCTATATATATATACACACACACACACACCCCTTTTGTTTTGCGTAAAGATCACCGTGTGAAGTGTTACCTCTGTAAGGCTTTTGAAAGATCACAAGGTGGCGCACACTCCCTTGTCCCCCACAGTTTATCAAGCTAGACATCGACTGTGCATTTTATTATGGCTTTTCGCTGGTACAGTCGAATAGTTTTTACGACCCCAGACTATATCAGTTCAGTACTAAGAATAATGTTGTGCTGAGACTAAAACAGCATAATATCTACTGATCTGGAACAGATTAGGGCAATGGTGAGAACAATTAAGTGAGATAATTTGTTCTCTTGACCTCAATCTACACTTGTAAAACAGTTTTCACCTGTTGTATACGTTATAATATTATATATATATATATATATATATATATATATATATATATATATATATATATATATATATATGAAAGTTTCGATAGTTTCGGTCTTTCTTTCTTTCATCAGTGGTCATGGTGAATCATACGAAGTATTGTCATTTCAAATAAATGTTGAGTGAGCGTGCGTCACTTATGGGACCGATGCGCTGAATTAATGATTAAGCAAAGTTAAACAGTTTACAGATTACATACTTCGTACGAGGAAACATTTGTTGTTAACTTCCTCCTTCTCTACAGTTATTCTCAGAATTGTGAGGGACAAAGGGAACCACAGTTCACCAGAGGAACATTTATAGATTTTCCATTTGTCATCTCACGGAACGAAGAATAGTCTTAACTGACTTGACAGATTGTGAAATCTTAAGGCATTTTCATATGCAGTGGGCAGTCAGCGACAAACAATGCAGGGTACGTTTCGATACGTCATAATTTTACACCCTGATTAAATAGGATTACCGCTCTTCTGTGTCATAATTCGAAATTGAGGTAGTTGCATTATTTTCTGTTTATGTGTAGCGCTATTAACAAGATTACATTCTTTAGCCTACCTGTTGTTCTTAGGATATTTAGCTGACTCAATCAAACCACGCCTTATGTCCTTATCGGTGTACACTAATCTTGACCTCTGCTCCTTTGCCCTTAAATTTGGGTCACTAAAAGTGTTCATTTGTGTGTAAACTGGTCCTAACGTGTTGACACAGCACAGTCATTCGTCTTCGGCAGCTGTAGGTAGTTTCAAGATCTCACTCAGAACTCTCCTTTTGACTCTGCGAAATGCGATTCTTAGGGCGTTATGACATAACAGCGGACAGCAAATGTGCAACTTGGATGCGAGTTCTATGTCGTAAAGCTAATCGTCTCACGCCTAAAACAGCGTTTGCATCTGATTACTCAGGAGAAAGGGTGGTTTTCCCCTTCAGGCGCAAAATCAGCCGGGAGTGTGAGTGTGTGTGTGTGCGTGTGTGTGTGTGTGTGTGTGGGGGGGGGGGGGGGGGGGGGGGGGGGGGGGGGGGGTCACCCTTTAGTTCCTCTTCGTTGATGTTTTCTTATTTCTGAGCGACCACGTTATGTACAGATGTCAAATTACAGTCCGAACGTACTGATAGATATATTGGTTGTCATACCTGAAGGGTTCAGTATACGTTCACTAAACCTTTCATGACAGATCATTGTACTGGCTGAAGTTTAAAGCTAGCATAGGCGAATCTGTTTTACTGTGTGACATTTACAGACAACTAGAGACTTCTGCTTCATACATGTAGTGTGGCTCCAAGCCAAGTACAGTGACACAGTGTGCCAGAAAACTGTTCTTTTGATTAACCTTAGGAGAACAGAAGGCTGGGTAAACATATTTTCGATTTTAGATGTATTTGCTTCATTTTACATTCAACTCAGCACTTCTTGTAACCAATTTCTCACACATCTGCTATTTTTAACAAGGAAGGGTCTCACTTCATTACACATAGTTAGAGGGTGTGTTTTACAAGTGTCTTTAGAGCCTTTGTGTGTGTGTGTGTGTGAGAAAGAGGGAGAGAGAGAGAGAGAGAAAGAAGGAGAGAGAGAGAGAGAGAGAGAGTAAATGTGTAAACACAGCTGTCAGGTAAGAGAGTGGCAGCCAGATGTGCATTCTTTATCATGTGTATCTGTCGAGAAAACAAAGGAAAGAAAGAAAGAAAGAAAAGAAAAGAAAGAAAGAAAGAAAGAAAGAAAGAAAGAAAGAAAGAAAAGAAAGAAAGAACAACTGTGTACTTGTCACAGTTTCGTGTCGCATAGTTCCTGCGTGAAAGCCTGTTTAACCACAGTGCAGCCACTCCCTCATAATCACACTCAATTACTTAACACTGAGGCTGAGCATGCGGGCCTTGAGATATGCACAAAGGCTTAGACTGTTCTCTGTGTCCACACGTTACAGACATACATACATACATACATATACACATGGCTGTAAACAAACATACGCCAAAGACTTCTCTTTGCAGAGGTTTTGTAAAAGTTTATTGTCTAATTAAAACAAATTAAAAAATTACATAACATCTCTTTGGTATTACATGGGCTTTAAAAAAAACGAAGCAATTTTCCATATCATTAGTGAGTATTGCACAAAATGTTATGACATAACTTTTTTTTTTTTTTCTCTATTCTGGTCAAACTCTCGAACCTCAGACCCACGACCCAGATACTTCAATAAATACGCTTGCAAAAACATAATGCGCCTAGGAACTCTTATTAAAAGCAAAGCATAGATCCATATGTACAACTAAATATTCATGTGCCGCCCCCCCCCCCTCCCCCCATCAAAACAAAACAACACAAAAACAAACAAAAAATGTCCATCTTGAGACTTGAGACGCATTTGGCCCAGTTAGAATTTCTAGCCCGTCGCCCTAGATACCGGAAATCTCACGGAGGGCAATCCCTTATGTTTTCTCCCAACACTGATTAAAATTTAAAAAAAAAAGAAAAAAGAAAAAAAAAATCAAGAATATCTAGCTGCATTCCCTGGGAATGGACTGCGTTCACAGAGCTTTGCCACGGTCCCTTTGTATCTTCTGTTTTTCCTTTCTCCATTCCGGTGAGATATCAAGTGTTTGTGTGTCTTGTCCAGAGCACGTCAGTCTAAGAACCCTGATTTTGGCCGGATGGGAGAGATTGAGGTTTCGTCGACGGCGTCACTTCCCTGCGCGACTCTCTCTCTCTCTCTCTCTCTCTCTCTCTCTCTCTCTCTCTCTCTCTCTCAGGCTGAAAGGGGCTCGTAAGTGTGGAAGTGAATTCCTTTAGAGCAGGTGATTTTCATCACCGCTCCGTTGAGGCTGCTGTCCGTTATGAGCTGCATCATTCCCTCCGCAATGAGAGACGGCCTTGACAGACGAAAAAGAACAAAAAACAAAAAAAAAACAAAAGGAAAGGGTTTTTAGAATCAAGACAGTGTCAACGTATTCTCAGTTGTCGTTTTTCAGACAGGTTCGTCCAAATAAACAGACAAAATCAAGATAATCTTCCAGTGAATTTTTGGAAACGATTATCAATCTTGGCCTCCATTCAGTCTCTGCCTCTCGTTCGCTGTTCTATTTATCGGTATCACGCGGTCTCGGATGGCACGTCTAACTTGAGGTAGACAAAACAAACGTATTTTAAAACCTAGCGAGGAATTGTGCTGTGGAATTTTCAGATTCCTTTGTTTGTTTTGCATAAGTCCCCAAATGCAAAAGAACTAAGTCAAATTCCAACAACCTAAACCTTTTATTTCAAGTGAAACTGTGCTATGCAAACATGCCAGTGTTATCAACTAATAGTTCAAAACTTGTTGGATTGGACACATTCATGCATTTCATTTCCAGTGTTTCTCTTTTTTTTTTTTCCCCTTACAGTTACAACTGCTTGGATTCCTTTCTCACTGTTAAAGAACACATTGCGGTTATCAGAAGATCTGAGTTATGACAGCATGCACGTTATCCTTCCAAAATAACAGCCTGCTATTAATAATAGATTACACTACCTTTAGGATTGTGCGTATGTTAATTGTGGAGCCAGCCAAAATTAGGCAGATCGCAGGTACAAGCAGTCTCTTTGTTTAACGTTTGGATTACACGATACCTATATATATCCACAGTGATAAAGCTGTAGGAAAACGATAAGGATCATTTTGCCCCAGCTACCGCATTCCTCTTTTCTGAGCGTGTGCAAAAGGGATTGAGTGATATATGGAGATGACTGATGAAAGTATGCTGCAAACTATGCCCGATCAGAATCTCACCCGGGTGGGAAAAAAACAAAACAAAAAACCCCAAAAAACTCAGGTTAACATCTCTGGCTAAACGCTAGAACATTCTTAAGCATGTTTTATGGAGAAGTGTCAGGTAAGCTTTAAGTACCGATAGCGAGTCGCGATATCCTTTTTCCACGTTGCGATGAACACTCTTTTGCTGTATCATTAACAAAATTGGTCTTATTTTATGTGAGGTTTTTTTTTTTTTTTTTTTTGGAATCCTCGAGCATTCAAAGTGTAAACGAAATACTTAAGCCACTTTCAGAGGAGAAAAGAAGTCTAGTGCTTTTTTATTGGGAGAGTAAAAAACACGAATCCCTCATGAAACAAAGGAATGCTTTTTGGTGTCTTACTTGAGAACGCCATATTTGTCCATGCTCTGTTTGAAGTGGTCCTTAAACTTGACAAATTTCCCCATGTTGTCTTCGTGCTCCACTGTTTGGAGAAGAGGGGTGTCCACGAAGGCTGGGCACAGTGCGTTTATTCTCACACCGTAGTCGCCCTGCTCTGAAGCGTCCTGCCGACAACAAAAAACGTGTCCAGACACGGTCAGCCTAAATTACACAGACGTTGCAAGAATGCATCAACACCAACAAAGAGGAGGAAAGGAAGAAAGAGGGGAGAGTCATTATCTGAAGACAAACCCTGAGAGAGAGAGAGAGAGAGAGAGAGAGAGTGACAGAGAGAGGGGGGGGGTGAGAGAGGTTGGACAGATCTGTTCTGTCTACCTGCTCTGACACTTACAAAGGGCTGTTGGATTGCTAAGGCTTTTTGAGGCTTTTTTGTTCGTTTCTGAATGTTGTTTCCGGAAGCTTCTTTCAAAAGCATTACATTTTAACTAATAGGTACGATATGATCTGCAGTAAATCTGTACATATATATGTATATATTATGTATATATTTGCATGCAGGTGTTGTGTCTAGTCTCCTGGTGGGGTGGGGGGGGGGTGCTGTTTTTAGGTTTAGCCTCTCGTCAGTGAATCTGGACTTGTTTTTTTAAGGTGCTCACCGCCATAGCTCTGGAGAACCCAATCACTCCGTGTTTCGTGGCCGTATATACAGGCTGATGCGGAGAATGAAGAAACGCTGGAAAACACAACAAACACATAAACAAACAATAACTTTAACATTACTTGGAACACAGAGATCGCAGTCTGGGTCTAATTGGTTTTTGCAGTCAGGACCATCTGAACTAAATCAATATTCTTTGTGTACAGAGCATTTCATAATATTTTCCACTTAAACGTAGGGTTACTCTAGGACTCTGTGCCTTCTAGGTTTTCATCACAAGGCCTGCAGCCCAAATGGGGCTATGACTGATCTCCAATGTCTTCGTCATGGAAAAACTCAGAATCTTCCAAGGCTGAGGATTCCTCTTTTTTCCTTTTACTTCAAACATGGAAAAACCTGCTGTCTGTCAACACTAATAAACCCACACTCTTCCTGCAGAAACTGTAAAAAAAAAAAAAAAACCTCAAGATTGTTTCCTTAACATGTTGTTCTGAATTTTACAACACCGTTCGGCCTTTTTTTTAAATGCATGCATATAAACCTAGCCAGCTGTACATCACACACACACACACACACACACACGGCTGTCTCTCTCTCTCTCACACATACACACATACTCACACACACAAGGCTCTCACACATACACACGTATCGAGACAGACAGACAGACAGACAGATAGATAGACAGATAGATAGATAGATAGATAGATAGATAGATAGATAGATAGATAGATAGATAGATAGATAGGCATATCTCTAGACACAGATGCATATTTACCACCATGTAATTTCAAGCGTCATTTGCTCAATAGCACAAGCACTAACTAGTATCAGCTGTGAGTGAGTCAGTTGTTTTCTCCAGACCAATGGGAGGGAAGTATATTCTCTCTGTTATACAAAACTTTGTGGAAGAAAAACCCCCCGCGGGCGTCTATCATACACAGCTTTCGGAGACCAAACCTTCAATTATCCCGGTCAACACGTAATGAAGGTATTTACACTTCAACGGCTTCATGTGTGTTCTGGATGAACACATCTAAACACAATGTTGACAAGCATCCAACATTGTGTTTTTTTGAGTCTGTACAAAAGCAACCTCTGTATCATTTCTTTAGGTTTCCTCCGTGCAGAGAGTAATCCGAGAGCACCTCACTGGTGTAGTTATGTACAGAAAAAAAAAAAGAAATAGAGAAAATGATACCATGAGCTCTCCTATCCAAAAAAAAGAGGCCAGTTTTCCGGTTAGTTCTATGGCGTATAGTTGCATGAGCGGCGGTGGGGGGATGTGCATCCTCAGCTTGGAATGCCCCGCCCACAATTCTGCTCCCCCGGTCGTAAATCAGATGTTGACGGAAGCATGACGCGACACAGAGGCAGACTTGGGCGAGCGGTCCATCGGAGCAATGCAATGCTTCTGCATAAGACTCCATTCGTAAATGTACAACAGCCTGCTTGTTAATGTCTTACGTAAACTTTAGAACTTATAGCCTCTAGACGGCATTAGAGCTGGCTCAAATCATCTGGATCCCCCCGCTCGTGTCAAAACACAGGGCCCTGTAGTTCCGTAAGTTTGTAGCTGCATTTCTATCCATAGTGTTGTAGGTTCCCATCCCCAATGTGTTTCCAGTCGGGGCCTCTGTATAAGTTGAGGCTGATCTACTTCTGCGCTCTACTGACATGTTTGTGTGTGATGGGCCAAGATCGCTTTCGGTCCATCTGAAAGCCTTTTCGTTTTGCTTTGTTTTGTTTTCTTTTCTTTGAACGCCCTTCTGGCGAGGTTGGGGGAATTTCATGTTTTGTTTAGCATAGCTTCATTTGTCTGCTCAAGATAACAAGAAAAAAACCTGGAGTGAGAAAAACTCAGCCTAATTTTAATTAGGTTGTCATCCAGTTGGTGATTTGCTAAGACATTTAGAAGTGTTTGTTTGTTTGTGCCAATGTGCTTATCTTTGTCACTGAGCAAACAGGGCAGTCTTGAGATTACCCTTGATTAAGAGCATGTTATGGTTAACATGACACATGACACATCAGCAATATGTAACTGAGGATGTCGTATATTTTGGGCAGGGTAATAATTCCTTGTAACCCTAAGCTGGCAGAAAGTTAGAGAGCGTTTTCTGTCTGTATATCAGAACAGTATATATTCTGCAAGAATCAGTGTATTTGCCTTGAAAAGCTTTATTTAAATATAAAAAAACTGAGGAGAAACTGGGAAAGATCCAAAGAGTCAAGGATCCAAATCTTTCTAGGAAGCTCATGGATCTGGAAAACTCAGAATGAGTTTGAGTTCCAAGACCTACGTGGAACGTATCCAATATAGCAGAATGAGTCAGAGAGCGTTATTTCAAGTTTTTGATCTGATGCACAAATCAAGCAGTGTTTCATCCAAATCAGAGATTTATCTTCTAATCCTTCGAGACACCTCATATAAAGGGCTACATTTTCCCCAAATCTGTTCCTGTTGCTTTCGTTCTGTGTCTGACCCCCTAACGGATAACAACACTGACCGATTTGAAGCTTTTAGATTTGGATCCGGATTTACAGACATGGAGATGCTTTTTGGCAAAATCATGTAACTGGTGATGTAGTTTGCCCAGTGATGTTTGTCCTTCTGCTCGAAGTCAAACCGTGGAACAGCCAGAGTAGACCTGATCATTGTTTAGTCAGCCAGGTCTCCAAGGAATGAATAGGGAAAAGGTTGTACAATATCAATAAAGCTGTGTTTGACTCCTAGAAAAGTAAATATTGATGAAGCTCTCAGCTTTTCAGAGAACCGAAGTGATATGCCTTAAAACCAGGGCGCTCAGATTACTGATCGGAATTACTTCCTTTATATATACAAGTCTGTGTTAATTTTCTCCTTCAAAGTCTTCAAAAACAAAACACAAAGCTCGTTCGAGCAAAAGTGGATTACGGCACGTAGCCTCGTCTCCGTGGAGCTTATGTTTTGATATTTTTCTTGTTTTTATTAATAGTAACCACATGTGGTTTGGTTCTGTAGAAATGGTCAAGTAAATGTTACTACTGCTGTTTTTTTTTTTTTTTTTTTTTTTTTAATATTTTTGAAAAAGTTAGACTGTCCTTATTCCATCCGTTTTTTTTTTCTTTCTTCTTTTTTTCTTTTTGGTTTACACTAATGTTTAGCCACGATCCTCTTCTTTGACCATGGTAAATACTTTACCCCCGTGCTAATGATTCCCATCCATCTTTCAATCACTTACAGAACGTGCGTTTATGCATCCACCTCTTCATTACACGCTTTCAGCAACAACAGCAATTTGAGATACTGCATACCTACACGGTGCTGAGAGTGAGGGTTTGTTTTTTGTTTTTTTTTCCTCCTTTTTTTATTTGCATAGGCGTCCACTGAGCAAACTCAGTTGACTCACGCAAGATTTTCTGACTGCCAGTGAAAGCAACTGTTTTTTGCACATCGCTAAGATATACACAGTGTCTGGACAAATTCCTCTGACTTCAGGTGAAAAGAAGAGGAAACGAAAACAATGTTTCCTCGCGACTGTAACCAAGCGTTCTTTGAAAACCGGTTCTTTTGTGAGAACTAAAGAGCACTGCTAGCGGAGTTAATCCTGTTGCATATTTGTACGAAAAACACGGCTTACCAGCCATGGAGGAAACGTTGATGATGACACCTCCTTCTTTGCCATATTCCCGGCTCATGTGTTCCAGGGCTAGGTAGGTCCCCTTGATGACTGATGTCTGAAAGTAGGAACATTGAACAAAACGTCAAAAACAGCGTATGAATGTGTCAATATTGTATGTGTCAACTGTACTGAAAAACAAAGACTGTTCCAGTCTATGGATGGTTATCCTGCTGTGTTTTGGGTTTAGTTTTTTTTTAGATATTTGATGCTGTAATACCACACACCATATTTCATCATATTTCAACATACATCATCATTTCTGCTCTGGGTTTGTATCCTGAGAGTTCAAAGGGTCTTTATAAGTCAAACAGATTTGTTTTCAGTCATATCCTTGGCCCCTCAGCATAGCGCTATCCTCTTCCCTTTTCATGATTAATCTAGATTGTACATTCACGTTGGGTGGCAACGTGTTTTGGGTTCTCAGATAACTCTAACTAAACTTACAGGTCGTGGGTTTTAATGTTCTGCCCTGAAGCATGTTTTGGAAAACGAGCCAACATTCATTATGTAAACTGTGAGCCATTAAATCTTTTTTTTTTCTTTCTTTTCTAAATCTGAGCTGGGTTTACTGCGCCTTCCTCAACTAATAGCTCTTATCAGTCTCCAACACTCACGACAAACAACATAAAAAACAAGGCATCTGAGCTGACCAAGTTCACTTCGATGGTCTTCTCCCAGTTTTTCTCGTTGTTAATTCCGGCATTGTTAATGACGATATCCAGCCGCCCAAACTTCTCGACTGTACTTTGAAAAGCCTCTGAAAAAAAACCCCAAAGAACAAAATAAAACAAAACAACACATTGCGTTAAATGGATCCCATGTCAGTTTGAAAGCTTCGTCTCCCTTTCACCTGTTGCCAGAGTCCACGCTCAGTTTGAAAACATTGAAGCCGGGGCATAGTTTCTGCTGGTATTTGCCCTCACCTGACGCTTGTCTGCTGCATTCCTCAAAGAGACTTTCAGTTTAAAACTTTCCTTGAGCGTAGCGAGGGAAAACAAGTTCTGCAAGCTTTCACACATCTCACAGTTTCACCAAAGACTGGCAAATGTGCTGTCTAAGACGTATAATACAATATGCTAACGTCCCAGTCACGCTCGGATAACGTTTTTGTAGGAGTTAAATAGACTTTAAAATGCGGAGATAACCACGACGTTCAGGGGCATTCCAAAGTCTTTGCCTCAGGCTTTCTTTGGTCTATAATAAGAGCAAATTATTTTCTAAACAATGAAAGGCTGTTTTGGGATGCGTGGATGGCCAAATGTAATTACACGGTCTTCAGAGGAGAAACAACAGATGTAAGATAACAGCTTATATATCACGTAGCACATCGTTACCTTATGCAGCTGTCACCGTAGACAGCATAAGCTAGTAGGTTAGACAATGAAAACAAATGTCAAGGGTGTAAGCTATAAAACTGCTCTTAGCGAAGTCATATTACATTACCTTCAAGTTTGCGTCTGTCAGTCACGTCACACTTGATGAAGATGCAGTTGCCCTCATTATATTTTTGATCTAATTCTTTCTTGCACTGTTCCCCGACACATTGATTTAAGTCAACAAGAGCAACCTGGAAGCATCAAAGTGACAGAAATCAAAAACGTTGCACCGTGCATAAAGTCCACACGTAATCGCATCTCCGTCTATTTGGCGACAAAGTTTGTGTACAGTAAACTTTTGGCTTCATTCGACTACGAGTGAGCACCCGCTTAAAGGATAATGTCCCCACCAGCACTACACATAGTACGTTATTTAACGAAAAAGAGAAGCTCCAAAGTTTCCTTCAACCTACTTTTGCCTTATTTTCCAACAGAGTCTCCGCGACCGCTCTCCCAATTCCCTGCGCTCCACCGGTAATCAAAGCTACCTTCCCGCAAAGAGCCATGCTTAACACTACATTTGCGAAACGCTGCTCTTTAAGTACGGTGTCATTGGACAGACTGGCTGTCAGAAGGGGGCGTGTAGCGTCGTGCGAAGTAAATCCAAGCGACTAATTGAGCCGTCTCGTTTTACAATGTAACAGGCAAGCGGAACACGGTCAAACGGTTGATTCACAGCTTCTGAAACCTCCCACACAAAACAGCATTCGTGACTGCTCCTTTCATGGTGTGTAATGCGCTGCTGAAACAGTTGACACTCAAGTTTGACAGTCTAAGGAAGCGTTGCAATGACAGCTGGATACGACTTCGTAATCCGAGCCAAGAGAATGGAGACCTTGTCAGGTCTAGCCGAACTAATTGCGCGACATGTTGGCCTTATGGTATCTCATCAGTCTTCATTTAAGAGCCAGTATATTTGTATATATATATATAAATATATTTATAATTTTATTTTTCAGAAGAAGCTTTATTTAATTTATGAAAAGAATTTACAGATGTTCACTGAAGAAAGCATGTGTGTCTACCCCACCCCCTCCCCCAGTTTACCTTTCCTACAGCAGGTAGAATACTTTGACTGACATGTCCAGCTCACAACAGAAAAATAAAATACATCAATATAGACTCTGGTTCATGCACAACATTTAATAATATTTTATACAAAATAAATTATTAAATACACTTGCATTAGAAATGTACATGAAACTTACTGTATCCCTTATATTGTGGATAAACATGTGTCAAACACTAATCTGAAGTGGTATTCAAATCTATGACTATCAAAGCTTTGTCACTTTTAAGGAATGTGTGAGAATAAGTTTTGTTTTTACAAAGTATTTGGCACAGTTTGTTAACAGATCTCATCTGTTTCAGAAGATGTTATGATTTTTCATAAACGTCATTTTCCTCTCAACACAGCAAAAAAAAAAAAAAAAGACAGAACAGCAGTTTGTGAAAAAACCCAGATGAAAATGGGATGAATCCAGAGTGGTGTTGCTCCCTTAATTCTATGTATAAAATAAAAATAAATTAAAATAAGAATAAAATCCTGTGGATTTCTTTTTGAGACCAGCCATTGTGTCCTCTGCATGACGTGTCGCTGTTTTCCAGTTCAAACCCAGTAAAAATGTGAACAAAGTGAAAAAAAAACTTTTCTTCTTTTTCTCCTCTAATCATCATCATCATCATCATTATCATCATCATCATCATTATCATCATCATCGTCATCATCATTATCATACTTCTGTAGCATTTTACTTATTTATTTGTTGGTTTATACGTTTATTTGCACTTAGATGCTTCCCCTAATTACATTTTTACATTTTGTAAGAGTTTTAAAGTCACTATGTGTATCACAATGTTGTTAGGAAATTTGGTTTCTTGTTTAATATCATAAATAATATTCTATGTTTTGTACATGTTTAATGTTATATATATATATATTCTCATTAATATTAGCATAATCTTTATTTTAAATTCCCTTACATGCAAGTCTCTCCTTCCTTTAACCTTTGCAAGAGCAAACTCATTCAGTATGAAACTGAAAAATAATCAATGTACAATAAGTGTTTCTATAATGTTAGCCTCAGTGTGGGGATCCCATGTGGTTCTATTTACCCTCCACTGTGACTCACTCTATTGTCATTCTCTGCTGTGTGGTTCATTTAGTCATGATGGATGCCTGTGTGTCTGAGGAGTGAGTCTCAGTGTGACTGTTAAGAAAGTCAAATAACATTTTATGAGGGGAGCTTCAAATACAGCATTCTTTGTGCTCTTAGTTAGCCTGGGCTTGGTTTGGATTATCTGCCTTTGCAAGTGACAGGCTTTGGCCTCCCGGTCTGGAAAAAGAGCAAACTTGAACCTTATGCGGACATACAAAGTACTAACTGATTTGCCCTATAAAATATATATATGATTTCGTGTTAGAAATAACAAAGGTCAGCGATATTTTAATATTTTTTTTTTCGTCTTGTTCAACAGGTGCTTTCACCAGTGGTGTATCAAAACACTAAGTAGAAGATTGGCAGTAGAGCTGTAAGACACACAAAAAAAGTGGGCGTGACCAGAAAGGAAGTCCCCTAATGAACAACAGAAGAGGAAAACGGTGTGGAGACGCAGAACAGCTTTCCTGTGTTTGGGGGTGGATGGAGGTGTTGTTGTATTTTCGGTTTTCCGGGGTGCTGTAGAAGACGTTGCTGCTTTTTCTCTCTCTCTCGCTGTCTTTCTCTCCCTCTCTTTCTCTGTATCTCTGTCTCTCTCTCTCTCTTTCTCTGTATCTCTGTCTCTCTCTCTCTCTCTCTCTCTCTCTGTTGCATAGTGAAAGCTGTGTCCTTGTGTCCTTTCCTTAACGAAGTATGACAACATCCCACTCTGTACTGCATGACTATCAAAATACGCTAGTTGGTTTTCTTGTCTCCGTCCTTTTTCTCACTCCGCGTTTAAGTCTTTTTTTTTTTTCTTTTTTTTTTTTTTTTAAATCTGTGTGTGGCGTCGTATCGTGGCAGAGGTTTTAGCAGATATGCACGTGCGGGCCGTCCCACAATCCCCCGCGTGAAGCTATCGCCGCGTCTCATTAGCCGCCCGGGCCACGTTACGGTTTGTGCACGTCCTCGTGGCGGAGGATCTTGTAAAGGACCCAGTAGAAAATGTTAAAAAACAGGAAGGCCAGGGGAAATCCGGCACGCGACACGGTGTCGATCTTTTTGGCGCGGTCAATGAACAGCTTCCTCATCTCCTCGTGACTTTTGCCGGTTGTTCCGGGGGCTGGCGGCTGTTGGGTGGCGTTGTTGGCGTTTTTGGGTACGGCCCCGTCCTTCCCCGCGTTACACGCCCCCGCTGCCGTGGGGGTAAAGCTCAGTCGACTCTCCCGAACGTCCTCCTCCTGTGTCGTGGAAAAAAAAAAAAAAAACAACAACATGTACTTAAATGCTCTCTCACTCTATACCGCTAACTATTAGGAGAGCCCCACAATGTTCCACCATGCTGTTGCTGTCCATCATTAACACCACGTCATTCAACCAATGAATGAAAGTCTCGATGAAAGACTAGTTACACAATCAGATGTGTTAATTTCGGACAGGAACAAACACATGAAATACTGTGGGTGCTGGAACAGGTCAGTACTAGCCACTTGGGAAACACTATACACAGTGTATTAGCCAATTGGGAGACAGTGTTTGCTATGTACTAGCCATCTGAGAAACAGTGTATAGTACATGCCAGCTGCTTGGGAAACATGGCCTACAAGGGCACTGTGGACTGATGGCAACATCACTGGATAGCATGAGGGTCTAAAATCTTTTAAAGTCTTCTAACCGAATGGCTATCGACTCAGTGGTGTGTGAGCTGCTCCTTGGATCAAATGAAAGCTTTATCCTAAGGCAGTTCAGGCCTCATCTAATTAAGGTGGAGAAAAGTCCAATTTGGACCTTACTTTTGAGGGCTCCAGGAAATCTGACGATGTTTCTTCACTTGCGTTCACAAATAAGAGGCTAGTGTTGGAGCCAGATGGTTTTAATGATTACCCGATACATTGTCCTCAACATCTCTAGAGTGTAGAGTAAAGAGCATTGATACATATGCCGTCTTCACCAGACAATGACTGGGAATTCCCATCAGATAGGAATGGCATTTGCCATGATAAGGACCGGGGGATCCGACAAACGATCGAATTCTACTGATAAGTTCCACATCTGCCGGTGTGCAACCTATCAGGAATGAAGGAATGTAGCAAAGAATTGACGCTGATGGTTTGCCAACGCTGAAATCAGACGCATGAAAGACACAAGCAATGTGGACGGCAATAAACAAAGGGATACTCTCTCTTTCTGACTAATTCTAGTATTGGTACAACAGGAAATGTTGCCATTTGATACCTTTACTCATTGGACGTGAAATTCGAATGTCCTGTACTCAGTGTTCTGTTACACTGTGTCCTGTTGCGGCATCATCGTTCGCTTTTGGAAGCCCAGAAAACGCAATAACTTAAGCTTTGAAGTGTGAAGCGAGGCTAGATTAATTCTCGACACAGACAATAAAAGTGTTCTTGTAAATATCACGCGTCTGACTGTCGCGTTAGGAGCTCTCCAAGGAATCTTGCCATTTCGTAATTCCCATGGGATTATAGCTTTTCCATACTTTCCAAATGTTCCCTCATTCTGAAAAAAAAAACAATAAACAAGATGAAGACATCCTTAGCTTTTTAGGATGTTAATGGTTACCAGTGCCACCATCTCCACAATTTACAATTTACAATTTTGGTATTCAGCAGATGCTTTCAGCCAAACCGACTTACAATAAGTGCATCAGTCAGATCCTATTACCTCATAAACAGAGATCACAATAAGGGTGTGCGTTAATTCACCCTTCGTATTACGCTCCACCGACAACTAGACCTAAAGTTGAATTTTATGATTCTTCCCATGCATAATTCTATCTCATCCAACACTGGTCCCTGACGTCACTTAAAGTTTATGCTGCAAAAAAAAAAATTCTGCCAGACAAGCTTTTAGACCAGTCTAAGGCTACGTTCACACTGCAGGCAAAAGCGGCCCAAATCCGATTTTTCCGATGTGACTCAGATCTGTTTTTTTTTTTTTTTCATAGCAGTGTGAACAGCACCAAGCACATGGAATCTGATCTTTTCAATTCTGATTTGGGCCACTTTCATATGTGGTCCTAAATCCGACGCAGTCCCGATTTTTTGCACTGCTACCTCGGTCTGAACAGTCATACCGGAATTCACGTGACTTTTTACGTCACTCTAAAAATCGACATTCGTCGCAATTCTGCGCTGGCGGGAGTCACTCGGTGAATACAAACATGGATAACAGCTGCTCCACAAAAAGCCATAATTAAAAATTTGTCTCTCTTTCTCCACATCCTCGTCCTCATTATCATCCGCTCACGAATTCGCTGGCTTCCACTAATAAATGTACTTATAAATGAAACCTTAAACGCTGACTTCAGTGGCCTCCATGTTTACTTCCGTAAGACAGCGTGCTGCTTATGACGTCTTTGTTATTGGGTTTTTTTTTTGTTTTTTTTTTATTTTGGGCATGCAGGTCAGTTCAGGACCGTGACCGGTTCTATACTGGAATCTGATCTTGGTCACATTTCAAAAATAATGTGAACAGCCAAACAAACAAACAAACAAAAAAAATCAGATCTGAGCAATAAATCTGAATTGAGCACTAGAGCTTGCAGTGTGAACGCAGCCAAAGACTACTCCCTGTGCCTAAGTCCCACAGTCCTAGACCTATTAACTTGGGAAAAGCCGGGACCTTAAACACAAAAGTCGGGCCTTCAAACACGAAAAGGTGTGCCATCCTCCATGACGTTAGCCCTTGGTGACACTGAAGTAACCTTTTTGTCGGAGTACAGTCTGCGTTGACCTCCTCAACCTCAAACGATTAGATTTCGTCATCTTCCCCCAATCAGAGAAACAGGACATCTATACCTCAGTAGTATCACAAATCAACACGTGCTTATCAGCAGTATTTGCTAAGTCATGACTCACAGATTAGCTCCTCTGATAACAGTACTTCCCTACAGTAATGAGAGCAAAGGGGGCATTTTAGAGATAATCCTTAGCTCGAGGCTACCTAGACTGGGAATTATGGTAATCTCAACACCTATCTTGACCAATCTACAAACATCAAAGGCTTGTGGGTGGAGAAAAGAATGCAACCAATTGGAATGCAAACAACTGAAGATCCTTTACACCGGAGGCAAAACGTTTCAGTGTTTTGTTTTTGTTTTGTTTTTGTTTTTTTTTTTGTGATGAACATCCTTGTCGCTCTTCATAGACAACAGTGTTAACCTTACCATGAATATTTCAGGTTATGAAAGAGTTGTTTCTTGTATTTTCACCTTGCTTAACCTTTAAGCCTCTTGACTCTTATCTGACCACAGCTCATGAATCAAACTGACGCCAAGTGTTTTTCCTAAGCTCTTGTCAACGTAGCTTTACCTCTTCCAGTTTGTCATCTCTACTCTGTCCCCTCCAGTCTCACTCCCTGAAATGTTAAAGGCCAAATGGAGGGGAAGCCTTCAAAAAAAAAAAAAAACCTGATCTTGTCCGTGGAGTAGTAATCTTTTTTTTTTTTCTGGTTTCTTTTTTTGCCAAGATGTAATCAAAACAACTGTGTGGAGAAAGAATCCTGGTATTTGGCATGAAAGCGTAGGCGAAAAAAAAAAAAAAAAAGAAACCTCCCACATTTTTGTTAAGCGGGTTAAGTGGAACGCCAAATTAAAACCACTGAAAGAGGAAAATGCTAGAAGGAGTCTACTGGAAGACAGAACACTTCCCCGTAAGTAGTTCTAATCAACGTGGAATGATGCAGTGATCTTGGAAATGAAACTCTTTCCAGACATTCATTTTGTATACCATTTATACAATCAAACGAGAGAGAGAGAGAGAGAGAGAGAGAGAGAGAGAGATCTCTCTAAAAAGAGAGTGAGTAGGAATGAAAATAGGTCTAATTCTACATTTTTAACAGCAATGAAGAATCGGAGGGAGAAAGATGTCAAAGGATGTCCTTCAGGATTGAAATGTGACAAGGTAAGAGACAATTCCACAATGCTGACCACAAACAAAAGATAAAGGGAAATGCCATGATATATGTATGGGAAGCAAAGGCCTTCAGAGATAATGGGAAACAACATTAGCTTTAAGAATTAGAATCAGAGGTCATACCAAAACCTCAGGAAACATATAATGTATAATGCCATGCGCTATATTTGATCATACTAGGGAGTAATATTTTGTTAATATTTAGACATGATCTGTGACAATTATCTCTTGTTTATATCAATACTGGCCGTATGTCTAATTAAGTTAATTTTGTTACAAGCAAAATATATAGGCCAGGTTTAGCCCAAAACCCGGTCCCGGAGGGCTGATGTCCTGCAGGTTTTTTATCACGATCAAACAATGTGCTCTCTGATTGGTTGAAAAATGCACACACCTGTTATCCAGTTAAATATCAGCATCTAATTAAAAGGTGGTGGGGGGGGGGGGGGGGCAGGACCCTCGCCCTCTGGGACCAGATTTTGGGGACCTCTAAAATCAGCCTAAACCATATACAATATAGTTCAAAAGGCAGCTTTCTTTTTAAAGCTGGGCTAAACAAAGACAAAGATGTTGTGATCAAAGCCTTTCACAGTTCAGAGGAAATGGGAGAAAGAAACGGGACGAAACACTGTCAGAACGTCTAAAGCTGGTGGGAAGGTGGAGAGATGGAGGCCAGAGACAGGTGGCCTTATGTCGTTACCCTGTCACTGGGTTCGTAGATTTGGCCCATTGATCCGTAAATGGGCTCTGCACTCCGCAAACCATTGATACGACGCAATGACTCATCCAGCTCTCTCTCAAAAGATCGATCGAAATTCTATCAGCACGGAGGGGGAGAGAAGTGCGTGAGCAAAATAAATAAACAAACAAATAAATAAATAAAACAAAACACAGGAGACAAACACAGACAAAAATTATGAAGAAAAATGAAAACTGACAAATTAAACATTCAAAATGCATGCAAGGTAACTCAAAAAGTATGTCGGAATTAAAGTGAGCGGATTAAAATGTGAGGAAATAAGTGATAAAGTATTAAGAATTTAGGCATTATGCAACAAAATATATGAATAAAAACATGCTTTAAACAACACAAGAAATGTAAACTTGATGTACAGATAAAATGATGGAACATGTTTTTGTTTTTCTGTTATTAAATACGCAGGGGCCTTAAATACTGCAGTAATCGAAGCGTACTTTGTAGCATGTTAATCTGATTCAGCGCTGTTCTGATTTCATATTTAAATTTGTCTTTCATTATTAAACACAATAATCTTTAATCCTGACAGCGTTATTTATATAACAGCTTACATACCCGGATGTAATATTAATGCACCCGGACAAGAGGAGGCACAAAAAGATCCAAGTGTGCTTTTGACTGGTCGTCCGCTTCCGAAGACCTTTTGCTTTGAAATAATCGTGCCGTCTTAATAACCTTTATCGCGCTGATATGTTGTATCGGTGTAATGACCACCGACGAACACTGGATGGCACTGTTATATCTTATATCAAAGGCACGGAAAGCCCCAAGCCATTACAGACGGTCATTCAGACTGATAGGATGACTATGGGCTCTTTGAGGTATTTTTATTCCATTAACGCCAACTTATTTTCACATGCACCGTCACGTTTTCAACAGTCTACGGTTGTAGCACACACATACACCTAGCAGTTCATCCACACTCATATCGTGTGTCTAACAGCCTCTTTAAATGAGGTAATGCATTTGGTTCAGTCTGTTTTGAAAACTGTTTCCATGCTAACCGCGCGTGCTAACTGTCAGGTCAAACACAGCGGGTAGGTCTCAGGGGAGTTTTCGACATTAGTTGCGTTTTAATTCGACTCCTCAGTTCCTCATCAGAACAAACAGTCCAAAAAAAAAAAAGAAGCATAAAACACCTCATTAATCCCCAAACCAAGACCACTAATCTCTGTCAAATCCAATTCCGACTCACCCGTTGCCCCTGGCCCATCCACGCCTTAATCTGGAGCTCTTGAGCTCGCCTGAGAACGGCCGCCCATGTTTTCATGGCTTGTTGATTCCTGTTTCTGTTGATTTGATGAGTAGCTAATTTACTGTCATTGGGTTTTTTTGTTTTGTTTTTGTGTGGTCACACAAAAACGGTCTGGTGAATGCAAAAATCTCTAAAAAAATTTTTTTTTTACTTGTAACGTTTAGTTTAGTTTCTTATCTTGATGTCATGAAGGATCACAGTCGGACTATTTTGTTCTTTTTTTCTTTTTATGAAATCTGTTTGCATTTGTCTGTTTTTCAGCCTACGTATTTCCGCACGTCGCTCAGTCAGGTGACATTTGTTTCTCTGTCCTTCTTTCTTTCTTTCCTTCTTTCTTTCTTTCTTTCCCGCTGTTTTGATTGTGTGTCTGCGGCTTAGCATAGAGCGCTCGGTCCGTACCTTTGACGACTTCTTTCTCCGTCGGCGGAATCGTAACAGTTCCTTGTGTTGTCTGGAAACGAAGTTGACCGCAGCGTACTCCAACAGAGCAGAGAAGACAAAGAGGAGACAGACAGCCATCCAGATATCTATGGCTTTGACGTAAGACACCTGCGTGAGAGGGAGAAAGCATGGACATCCATGGTGAGAGATCAAAAAAAAAAAATCTACAATTGTAAGCTCATTTATTATTGAACAGTGTAGAGATTCTTTGACTTCAATCATTCATGTTACACAACTGCCCCCTACACAGGACTACTCGACCATAAACCTGAGAGGATTCCCCAGTGGGAAATTCTCTCGGAATGCTACATTTGCTTACGTAACCGCGAAAAAAAAAAACGCGGCTCTTTTTTTTTTTCTATAACTTTTTAATGTATGCCGTACACTTCTTTGTTTGAGAGATAAAATGTTTAGCCCAAGTACGCTTTTATCGCACATGGTTGAACCCTACACATTCCTCAATGGAATGGATTAATAAATGATTGTTTTTGGGATGAATGGAAGCGTAAGGAGGAGGGGGGGGGGGGGTGGCGACACCTTGGGTAGTGACGTCCTGGATCCGGAGCTCTGGGTCGTCATGGTGAGGACGGTGGTGATACCCAAAGCCACGCGGGCGGGAGCGGCATCCATGTTGATCCAGAACGATACCCAGGACAGGATGACGATGAGCAGGCTGGGAATGTACATCTGAATCAGGTAATAGCCCATCTGACGTTCCAGGTGGAAACGCACTTCGATGCACGTGAACTTGCCTGGCGCAAGAGAGAGAGAGAAAAAGAAGGAGAAGAAAAAAAAAAAAAGCACGTGAGCGAAATGGCTGAGGGCCGGATCGACCGTACGCGGCGGCGTGTCTCTCAGGCAGCTGCTGAATGAAAAGAGAAGTTATCGTCTGCATCTGACCGTTTACCTGAAGAGGCTGCAGAATTTATTTTTAGGCCCGGTAGAGTCTGTTATCTGATTTGAGCAGTGAAGTAGAGAATGCATGTTTGCCTGTGTGAGTGAGTAAGTGTGTGCGTGTGTGTGTTGAGTCATGTGTAAGTGGTCACAGACTATCAAGAATAGTAGCTGAAATCTGGTTCAGCATTTGCTTTTGGTTGAAAGAGCTTCCTTTATCTCAAGTATTTTAGGGACTCCAGCTCTTATCTCACCACCAACATTTCCACCTGATTTGACAAGTGCTCCTTTCATGTTCACTAGTCTTGTCATTTAATCAGGGTGCCACTCTTCCAAAATGGCCAGTCATATGTACATTGATACAAATATGTGTTTTAAAACTATTAACCAACAACACGGCTGAACAGAAGTTCCTTGTACTGTTACTTGCATCGACACACATTCCAAATTGATGTTGTCAATCTCTGCTAAACATATATGAGTCATATCTGATGATTTTCTGAATGGAAGTACTGTGCGACCTGAAAGACCTTGAGGCGTGACCTTAAATACCTTGAGGTGTCTAAGAACTGAATTCACACACTAGGATTTCAAACTGTAACTTCAAAACTCAGTATGTATCAAAAGACGCATTCCCTCCTGGAGAATGGTTTTGAAGGATCATATCCTGAAGCCGTTTTTCTTTTGGGGGGGGTGGAGGGTGGGGGGGGCAGGGGGACTAGCGAGACTGCCTTCTGTCAAAGAGCTGCATTAGGAAGGTAATCCACGAGGAGATGGGAGACGGGAGGACTTAAATCTCGAGGAGCTGACGGCTCACAGTTTCACTTAAGATTTCTTTGTTTCTTTTGCCTGCGAGCTTTTTTTTTTCCCCCTTAAAACAACATTTCAGTCAAACACGTCTTTCCTGAAAGAACCATCTCTCGCTCCCTTTTCCATTTTCCTGCCTCCAAGGAGAAGCTAGGCTAGGTAATAATCCACACACTCATACGCTCCAGTCTACATAAGTACAAGCAAACACACACATACACACACACACACACACATACACAATCACAAAGGAACATATGAATACAGACATATACATTATCTGTGCATAAACACATTGGCAGATGTAGATAAACATACAGAAATACACTTCTAAGTTTTATGTGGAGGAGCAAATACCCAGGTAAATGTATCAGCACACACACAACTCACTATTCACACACACGCTCTCTCTCACACACACTAAAATTCTCACACCAAAACTTCTCTCACACAACCCCGAGCGTTTCCCTCAAAGCTGTACGCTCACAGAGCTGTCAAGAGTACCTGCAATGACCTGATAAAGCTCCCTCGTTCACCCTCCATCTACACCTGAGAGAGACGGAGACAGAGACAGAGAAAGAGAAAGAGAGAGAGAAGGAGGAGGAGGAGGAGGGGTAGGGCGAGGAAGAGACAGAGTGCATTATGGGTCCTGACAGGCCTTCACACTCAGAGGGCATTAATTGTGATGGGCTGTCAAACACAGCCTCTGGTGGACAGTGGGGAATATTCCGCATGGCTTATTTCAGGGGTAATTTGTGATGAAAAAAAAAAAAAAGAGAAAAGAAAGAAAAGAAATGGACCCACACACTACGGCTCTTACCAGCCACGGTTTTAATATCCCAAACAGTCTCTCAATTTCATCTTTTTTTTTTTCAAAGGCGTACCGTGGCCTTAAAACTGATGAGCGGTAAAATTATTCATAAAAATGTTAGTGCCTATTAGGTTAGCCATAACCCTCACTAAAGTTGTGTGTTGCCTAATGGTTTCTGTAATCCATTGATCCCTTAAGGTTTCTCTAAGGAGAACTGGAAATTTCCCAGCTCATGAATAAACAACGGGATATGAGTTGCTAACAGGGGATCACGGCAAGATTTCTGAACAATAAACCAAATGACCAAACAGAGAAAACACCCTTGTGGTCCATCTGTGAGTGCGCGAACGCTGAATTACTAAGGAAACAGGGCCTAATTTAAATAAATTTCATCAAAAAAAAAAAAAAAATCCTGGACATTTTACATGCAGCTAACCAATTAAGGCGATACCTTGTTGCAAGTCAGCAAAACATGGTTAGCATGTAGCGGGGCACCGAAGTGAAACTCAACCATTCTCAGGCAGTGGCAACATTACAGCTATCACAAACCACATCCATCTGAATCCAGTGGGAGGACACGCAGATGGGGAAAATAACCGCAGTCACCAATGAACCAGTGAGAAGCCTTCACTTTTGATCAGTCAGCGGTCTGCGCGATGTCGCAGGGTCACGCGATGCAGAGGTGTCCTTTACCGCGCGGACAGCAGGGGCACGGCGAGGTCCCCTTGAGCGAGGGCGCCGCCCCGGATGTTTGGCAGACAAGCGAGAGGTCTCACACGTGACGAACGCAGAGAACCCACCCCCACCCGTGTGTAACCAGGCAGAAGGGGGGGGACCTCCATCAAGCGGGGAGGTAAAGAAATTCAAATGCACTGACGGATGTTAAGGGTTTGCACGATATGCTTGGTGGAAATGTGTGCGTTTTGTGAGGCGGTAAGTACGTTTTCCTTTAGGCAGGAAAACTCCAGGCTTCGCAGGAGTTGAGTGAGAAACTGATGAAGTTGGCAAATGCCTGGAGGAAGGCTCTGCTCTGCTCTATTTGTATACGGTGGAATACATGTATATTTCCTGTCTGTGTTCGAGGGAAATGCAAATTTGTAGCAGAGCCAAATCATTAGCACAAATATTTTTGTTAGCATAACTGTTGACTGATGTCCACTTCATTTTGTAGCCAAAAAAAAAAAAAGAAGAAGCACAATGAAGCACTCCATGGCTGAAGCACAATTTATATAGCATAATTTTGTGATTGTAATAAGCATTGTCAATTGTGCGCTTTGAAGCATATGTGTTTCTTTAAATATGCATTATTTAAAACATGCAGTCAGCTTTCCGCCAAAGAATTTAGCATAACCGTATTTTCAAAAATCGACATTGTGTGGCAGCTACCAGAAAAGAGTGCTTGACTGAATCACAATCCACTTAAACGCATTTCTGTAATAAGATCAGAATTATTATTATTTGAAAATGCTTGTCATGGAAACCGACAGGCCGTTTAACCTTTTAGCATTTCTCGCTGGGTATGTAAATCTAAAACGAATGAGCTGAGCAAACAGTCAAATCATTCTCTCCTCCTGATTGACGGAGATGACTGCATGTTTCAGTGACCCAAAACATGTCACACGCTGAATATTATAAATTATTGATTCTGTTCATGATAGATGACATGCAGCTGTTTGGACACTAAGTGGATTTCAGTCAAGCAGAAAAGCCAGGGGCAAACCTGCCAAAAGAGAAACCAATGGACGGAGGGGTGGGTGGATGGATGGATGGACAGACGGGTGGATGGATGGATGGATGGACGGATGGATGTGGGGAAGAGAATGACTGAAGTCCAACACTACAACATTCAAACTGCTTGTACACAAACCAGTCCATGTAACTCCACGTGCCAAATCAAAACAGTCATGTTATCACTTGAACACGAGGACTTTATTTATTTATTTTTTTTTATTCGTGATACGGCCAGTTCCCAAAAGGGCACACGAGACAACAACGGGGAGCTCCTCATACAACAGGGAAATGAAGGAGGTTACCTCGAAACTGAAAAATAAACTTCATTTTACTCCGTTCCTCAAAATCAGAGTCCCGCTCAGCCTCGCTATGGCGTGGCATCACACTTTCACCTCAATAGTCGCGTACAGCGTTGGAGCGCGAGCGATATTTGAATGGCAGAGTAACGGGGAAACACAATCTAAACATCTATACACAGATCTCATTAACAGATACACGATTTGTACTGGATTTAATACCACGGATGACAATGAAGACAAAATCCAATTTAATGTGACTTTCTGCTTTTTACACGGACCAGTCTAGGTCAGATATCAAGAAAAAAGAAGAAAAAAAACCAGAGGAAAACTAGGAAATGGATTACATTGCCTAGTGATGTAAATACAACCATGAATGATTAGAAGGGTTAGCCTACATTAGCGGGCTAGCTTGTTAAAGTAGTTTAAAAGCACTGAGGATTGTTACAGTCACACAGCCCAATACAGGCTTGATATATGGGGTGTGAGCTTGGACGGAAAATAATCCTGACGGGCACCCGAGTGTGATTTGGGCTCCTTGATCTACTTTACAATAAAATCACTTGAAGGTCGCACTATATGCAGCTAGCGGCTAGAGCCAAAGATATGTAAATATTGTTATTACCTCATATGACATTCAGAGAGAAGGTCTCTGAAAGGAACCAGACCGAGAGAGGTCAGTAACTGCCACCGCTAGCTTTACAGAGAACAAAATATTGCCAAACACAGCACCCCTTTGAATGGTATGTCTAAAAACAGTCATGAGAAGGCTCGATGGCAGATATTTTTAGACAAGGCAAAAATGACCCTTTATCTTTTGGGTGTATGGTGGGTGCGTGTTTCAAATGGCCAAAATAAAAGAGCAAAAAAAACAACTCCAAAAACAACAAGAAGAAGAAACCACATATAAAACTATATAACCCACTTCCATGTCAGAGAGAACAAAGCAGGGTAATGGAGAACACCAAGCTGTTAGTCTCTGTTCCAAATCCCAGGCTTTGTGAAAATGTGTTTTTGTTTTTTTGTTTTTTTTCTGTTTGTTTTTTTTTTGGCTCCGCTGATTAAACTGGCACATTTTTTTCCCGGCAATGCTTATCACCCGGCTGTCCTAGATAGGATGGTACATGAACACGACGGCTTAATACACCTCGGCCTCGCTATCCAAAACCGTAATCTTATTAGATTTCACACTCCCTGTGAAGGCCTTTGCTCTCAGGCCTTGGCTGCTGGTCTACAGCATCAGTGTCATGAATGCATTCATTTCTCATATCTTTCCCAAAGGATATGATTATAGAATGAGTGTTATGTATAGATGTGCCAGATATTGTCATACAGATAAGTAACAGCACTGACCATTCACAGACAGTGAATACGAATATAACAAGGAATATAACACACAGACAAGGATTATAATGTATAGAAAGAGAGCAAAATACAGATAGATAAATAGATAGATAGAGGGAGAGAGAGAGAGAGAGAGAGAGAGAGAGAGAGAGAGAGAGAGTATTAAGCCAAATTCATACAGAAATGTACTTTCACAACACAATGGTGTTTACTCCTCTAACTTTATGAATGCATAAGAAATCTAAAAAAAAAAAAAAAAATGAAGACTTACGGGCATAACCAAGGCCAATGGGAAACTATATTGTAAACAGATACACAAAGAGTTGAGCAGCGGCTTTTAAGTAGCTAAGCTTTATAAACACGTTCCTATGGCAGTCTCTTGAGTTTTGTCAAAAGCCAGTGGATATGTATAGCTAATTATACACATTGCATATTGTTATTATGATGGTTTCGCCTGAGGTAGAAAGCAGCTGAAATGGGATACACACACACACACACACACAGTTCTATACGTCACGTTAACCACTCCAGTGGGTTTTTTCAGAGTTCATCTTGTGCTTTAGGCTTACTCCACATGAGACCAGCTGGACTGTTTGTTTCCAAAGTACACTCTATTCTTCACTACGTAAGCATCACAGTCTTCTCAAACACTCTATGTATCCAAAGGGGAAAAACATTTTTTTTAAGACGGTTTAGTCCGTCATTCATAGCGTGTGCAAACAGACCTTTGTTATTTATATGGTCTGCATGCGCATGTAACGTGCTACGCTTTATGTCTGGCGTTTAAACTCGTATAATTACGATAGCTGTAAAGGAAAAGTTTCGCGAGGCTACTTTCCAGGTAATGTTCGGAATTCGGAGAAATTAGTCTATTGTTTAGATCTGTAAATGACGGTGGAGAATAAGATTCTTTAAAACCCATTTGTCCAGAAAGGAGGCCTTTTGCATGGACTTGGCTGTCAAAAGCACAATGACGGCGCTTTCAGAAGATTAAAAGAAAAAATCTTTTCTTTCAAAGCCACTCAAGAGAGCCGGGCAGCTCGTCATTTTCAAGTCATTTGTTTTATATGTTATTGACTGGTCTAATCAATGCATCTTTTGCAAGTTGAAATTGATTCAATTTAGCAGGCAGGTTTTTTTTTTTGTGTGTGTGCGTGCGTTGAGGGATGATTTCATATGACCGGGTAGTTTCCATGGAGAACTGGTTATTCCCTTAACAGACCCAGCGAGGAATTTGTCGTCAATCAGAGACGCTCAGATCGTTCTCTCCATCTCTCTTTCTCCCCGTCTGTCTCTCTCTCTTGCTCTCTCTCTCTCTCAGTCATGTTATTTGGAAAAGAATCCAGTGAAGGAATGAGAGCGTCCTGGGAAATGGAAAAGCAGACCCATTTCTTTCGTTTGCAGTCTGTGTTTCGCAAAATGACCTGCCCTTCACCCCAAAGCACGCGCCAACCGGAAGACCTGCCGAACTTACAGAGGGTCGTAATCACATCCTGCTTTCCTCACGCGTTACTTTAACTTCCTTTTAAGTCAGACACAGGAACTGTATTATAACTCAAAATGGACTGGCATCCACCAAGACGTTCAATGACAGAGAATTACGAATAGATTAAAAACATTGAAACCAACTTCATCAGGGTCTTAGAACGGCTACAGGAGTTGACCTTCCTGTCATCCAGCCAGGCAAACAGCCCTAAAAGTTTAATGTTGTTTTTCCATGCATAAATCTGAGAAAAATCAAAAAGGAACCCCCCCCCCCCCCCCCATTTTTTTTAATGCCCAAAATCATAATCTGAACAACGTCAGCGAAAGTTTACAACCTGTGATGTTTACGTGTCAGCCACAGGGAACAAAAGGCGCGCGCCAACGGAAGACATCTTTGCATTCTATACATAATTGAGGAGGAAAGGGGAGAGAAAACAAGTTTTTTCAATTATCTGACAATTTAAAGGAGTTTCTCCTTCCTTCCCTACTCCTTAAGAGCCTGTTCTTATTGAATACTTGTAGAGTCTCTCTTTCTCTCTGTCTCTTTCTCTGTCTCTTTCTCTCTCTCTCCTTCTCCTTTCTTTTATTCTCAATGAGGGGTTCAACATGACCTTGATTGGAAAGTGTAAAGTTGCAGGTTACTTAGTGGTAACAATTTGGACATGACAGGTTATGAAAAATGCAGCTGTTCGATCCATTATTCACCATTGCCTCGCAGTCCAGCACACACTCTTGCACACAGTTGGGTGCACACTTCCTCTGACTGGTACCTCGAGTTACTGTGAGGGGGTGGGGGTGGGGTGGGGGAGGGGGGTGTCTCTGTCTATGAGCTTGAAGGGTCGGAAATGCCAGAGAGCCCTTAAAAGACCTGCTGTTGAAAGAGAAAAATGGAATACGGGTGAAATTGACATCAGGTTTTTTTTCTATTTATTTAATGGTTCACACTATGCCATGCTATGGTCAATCAGAAACCTTTGAATGTCGGTTCAAGCAAAGGCTTTCGGTGGTTTATCAGGACCGCCTGTGAAGCATCTAGTTTGCGTTCGATTAAGTCCACAAAGACTGTAGTACTTCACTCGGTCCATATTGAAAGCTAAACAAACAAGTGAAAAAAAAAAAAAAGAGAGAGAGACTTCAACTTCAAATTTTCATGCAACCAGCTGTCCACCCTCCTTTTTTTTTTCTTTCTCTGTACTCAACATGTTGACACAGAATGTCTTAATAAAAGATCTTGCCCGCTGGTTGAGTAAACACAAAACAAGACTAAGCAGCTGGGTTCCTAAAAATTTTACGCTGTAGTCATCTGTTGTGTGTTTTCTCCACTTTCTGGTCCCTGCTGGAACAAAGAAATAGAAGAAACGTGATTCTGAATTTTGTTTTTTTGTTTTTTGTTTACCTGTATTGTAATGCTTGGTACAGTATCGCAGATCTGATTCGTCCTTCAGGATGAACTGTGGGAGTGTGAGTCCATCCGCTACCTGTACTGGTCCGTTCTCTTGCCATTCAAAGATAAGGTCGTTCATTGTGTAGCCAACTGTGGAAAGAAGGACACACGTTAGCTTCACAATGGCAGATTTCCATTGGGGATTTCCATCACAGTTGTGTGTTTCTGGGATGCGTGTTTACTAACGTTACTGATGTTTTGTTTTGTTTTTTCTAAAAAAAAAACTGCCAAAACAAATCTTTATTTATATTCATATCATATGCTCAGCTACTCAGTTTGTAGTACAAATGCTTGTCCATGTGGTCCTCTATTAGTATCTGCCTTGAGATTAAGCAATCTTAAGAAAATCAACGGCGTGTTTTATATGACAGAAACTGATTCAGATTAAGATGCCAAACAGATTATTTCAGTCAGATTATCTTAATCCAGAAGGCTCTGCTATGTCTCTGACTCAGTGGTCTAACCCAGGGGACCAGAGAGTGCCGAGAACTGGGCAGCAACACTCGGAGCTCAGTCGAGTACATCATCCAACATCGTGACTCCAGTTGGAAGCTTTGTGACTTCTCCTCCTCTACATTTTCACTGCTCTGTCTGCAGTTCAAGGTTTTCCTCACACTTGCTCTAATTGCACGAGATCTGGACCGTATGGCAAATGTAGCCATGACGTTGATACGTTCAGTCATTCTATATATACCGTATAGGAAATGACTAACCAGCAAACAAACCGAGGGGCCGTCTCTTGTATTCTTAAGACAAGAAATGACGGCATCTTCATATTGTTTTATTTGAACTCCTGTCCATAATGGGGAACGCCAGAAGGTTCCGCCAACTGCAGAGCGTAATAGAAGAGTGCAAGGCCTACAAATGAAGACAAATTATCTCTGGAAGCATTAGACAACAGCAGTAAAAATCTCCCCGGGGCTGAAACTGCACTGGAAAGGAGATGGTGTGTAAAAATGTTTAAATAAATGATGGCACATATAATTAGAAGGAATTTCTGTTTCTTTATATAGCTCCCATGTCCATTTTGTTCTTCTCCTGACACGGTCGACAGGAGACTCCTGAAGGAGGTGGGTGGAAGAGGGGGGTAATCGCTTAGGACGAAAGCTATTTTTCACCGTTATCACTACACCTCCCTTCTCAAAATGAAAACAAAACCGCAAATCAGCTACGTTTTTCCGTGGATTTGTTGGTTATTTCGCTGCAGACAACTGGTGGGAAGCGGCATACATATTTTCTAGCAAAGGCTGCGAATTTGATTTCACAGACTGAATATCGCATCAAATGATCAGGTCTTTTTTGTAAATGTCTTTTAAAATGAACTAGGAATATCTTTTGACTTGTGAATATTTAGTGCAACAATGCACGGGAATCAGGAAAAAATATTGACCAAACACACAGTAACAGAGGCGGCGACTTTAGGATCGTAAGAGCACGTCATGTGTTTACGGGTTTACAGCATAGCAATATAGACAATACACTATGCTTACCTCTGTAATCATTGTAGAAAAATAATAATAAAAAAAACCACTCAGGACATTAAATATGTTTCAATGCAACTTTCAATTGCGACTTAGGCTTTAGGCTGCTAGTTATGTTGTGGAGAAATATCACATATTCATGGATACATTACCGTCAAAAAGCAAAGAACATGCTTGTTGTGAAATATGCAAAGATGGTCCAGGACTCTAAGTGACAGGCAAGGTTTAACTAAAAGCCTCCATCACGGCACCAATGCAATTGTCACGGGAAAGATCGAATGAATTATTGCGGCCCGGAATCTTGTGCAAATGCAAGAGCTAGGAATGACTTACTGGACCCCTCAAAACAGCAGGTTCACAAATCTTTAACCAAGCCAACAGCACTCCAGATGCAGGAGACGTCGGATGGAAGCGAGAATACATTTGCCGCCTACGGTCTGTCGGGAATCGCGGATGGCAACGTATGGTAACTTTGCTCCTCCATCTCAAACGAGAGTTCACGTCTCAGGGCGATGTTACGAGACTTCTTTTCAATTTTATTGGACCGGTTTATATTTGAGTCAGCGCTGAATGGTTTGTCTAATATTCAAGTCTAAGCCTAAATGAAAAGCAACCATGGGAAAGTGTGTTATTGAGTTTTTTCCTGATGACATGTGGTACCCATGGAGTTGATGGGAAGCGACTCATAGCGTGAGGAATCATGGGATGGAGAGAGAATACACTCACCATCGAAGTCGCTCTGCAACAACCAGGAAGCCCCCAAAGTACCTTAAACACTTAAACTGATGTGATAGGGACCGACTCCAGCAGGTAAACGCTATGAGAAATCTCGTCATGTTTGCCAAGTGACCTAATTGCACCTAGTGACTCTCTGAAGTTATTTTCCCTGACATTCGGGGGAGGGAAAAAAAAATATCAACCTCGTCTGCTATCTTACATAATCTGGTGGTTTTACGGGCATGGATTAAGTGGAGTCATGAGCTAAGTTTCACTTTTAATGGGTGTATTCCACTGAAAATCCTTTTTAGTCTTTAGCCTAGGTCTAATCTGTGAACAGAAAAAGAGGCTTTGAGTGATGAGAAAGCCAACACAGTTACTCACAGCTTTCCAACTGCATTATACAAGTCTGCACGTCCATGGGAAAATTCTTTAAATCCATCGGGCAGGACAGGGTTAAGGTCAGCCTGAAAAGACACAAAAAGAATAACTGACAAAACAAACAAACAAGCAAACAAAGGCATGTGGTTTTACACGTTTCTTTTTCCATTCACCAGCGCACCTAATTTTATGAGTTTTCTGTTTGCAAGATTACATAATCCTATTTACATTAAAGCAGTTGTACCAAACCATGATTAATTTAAACAGATATTCGTAGTACTTCATAATATCCGGTGGCAAAGTTAACTCAGCGGTTGCCTGCACCGCAGAGAGAGAACCTGGTGTTGTACGCGCAGTGTTTGCCTGGTTAAGCCTGTGATATGTGTATGTGGGTCTATGCGTTAGCGGCGGAGGCAGAGTCTGATCATAGCAGATTGGACATATTTTAATTACGCTCTTTCCCCCGGAGGCTTTGCGAACTCCAGTCGGAGAGGACCAACCGTCAGGTCTCATCTTCACAGCTCTCCATCAGTGCTTTCTTTACGGCCTCCGTAACTCAGCCGACACCATTAACTGAAACATCTCCCCCACCCGCTTTCACAGTCGCACAGCACAACGATACACCCTCCCTCCCACCTTCTTTATGCGGACACTGATGATGAATGTGTATGTTGTTGATTTACAGGGGTGCGGATTAGGTTTGTCGAAGTGCAAAATGAAACACTGAGGTTTCGGGGTAAGGTTTCGGCGTTAAGAATTATTGATGTGGGCTGCTGATTGTGTTGATTTTCTTTCTTTCTTTTTTTTTTTTTTGACGGATAACGTTAATCAGCCGTATCTTTGTTAGCATTGTTTAAAAGCTATTAGATGGTTCTTTTGCCTGCAGGGAGTGCTTGCGCATCTGCTGGGCTCTCGCTTCCGCTGAATAATAAGCTTTAAAAAGTTTAGATAAACAAAGAAAATGTGATGGAGAGCAGTAAACAGATCCTCTACGGCAGAGTGCTGTCTAGTGCGTGTTATACGAACGAGAAGCACAGACTGCACTTTTTGAATCGTCCAAGAAAACATCGACGTTTATCGGCAGAATTGAGGACGCTTACCTTATAGAATAGAGGACGTTTCCGTTTTTGAATATTCTCAGTAACTTGTTGTCGGTCGTGACTTCGTGAAAATGAGCCCCTTTCTCATTGGCAAAGAACAAATCGGGCTTCCAGATGGAGTCCAACATAGAAGGGTCCAAGTCCAAAGAATCATCGGGATACTCGCTGTACGCTAATCTGGGATCGTTCCACTGTTGCCGGAGAAATATGTTTACTCTGTAGTCCTGTGAAGGAGAGAAAAGAGGAGAAAGACTAAAGACTTGACAAAACAAAGCCAGAAGATACAGTTATTCAATCCTTGAGGTGGCATCAATATTATTATTTCTCTGAGCCAACATCAAGGAAAGTGAAAATTGTCTTCACTTGCGTTCACGTATGACACGATCTTAAGTTTGACTAGAATACAACGATGAGATACATCCGTGGACGCGTGAGTGGCCAATGGAATATTGCATTCATTTGAAGACAGTGTGTAGGGATAACGGTATCATAGTAAGGGAACTGATCCAGGTGGACTGAGGGTTCAAACCCCACACATGACAGTTCACTGTCGACGTGCCTGTGAACAGGACATATGCCCAACTCTGCTCCAGAGCTCTGTGAGGTTTCCTATAGAGAAGACCGACTGTAGGTCGCTCTGGATAAGAATATCACCTCAATCAACAACAACAACAACAAAAAAACGTAATCGAAGGTCACGAATGCTTGTTCCGTCGCTGAGCTCTAGGTGACGTGAGATGAAGCGCTCATGAAAACTGCTAATATTTCTGCAAAATTAAAAGTAACCCAGTTTATCTTGGGGGGAGTCCAAATCTAAATAATGACCTTGAGGAAATCCAATCAGCCTTCCCTCAGACTCTGATCCAATAAACTGCTACCCTGTCCTTCATCTGTACCCAGGTGTTCATGAGAAACAGTAAAAAAAAAAAAAAAAAAATCTGCGTTGCGTTAAATCCCTGAAGCAGAGAGATTGTCTGGACGTTTTCTGTCAGAGCTGTTTTCCTTACGTACATATAAAATCTAAACAGGGAGCATGCACAGAACATCTCATAAATACAGATCGCATCAGATAACTCCTATGACTGTCCATCCATTTTGGTAAGGTTATGGATGTATTGTGACATCTTCTTGTTGTCTCTATGTTCTCATGTGTGTGTGTGTGTGTGTGTGTGTGTGTGTGTGTGTTTGTGCAAACACCTCGAGAAATCCCTCTGCCCTCGCTCCCAAAATAAGTTCAATGATACGTTCTGCATAGCCCAGCACTCTAAATGTAAACGAAAAATCTCATAAAAGCAAATAAAGATACACACTTTTAGCTATTAGATTCATCCCAGGTTTTTTTTTTTTTTGTGTCCCTTGGCACTTCCCAAGCCAAAATTAAAGTGTGCTACATCAGTATGATAAAATGCACCTGTATGGAAATCAACAATAATCGCTGAGGCAGGTTTGTAATAATGCATTTAATGAAAAATACAACACCTGGGGACCGATATGACTTTTTGATTTTTGACGGTCGTTGCATTTTTGCACCGAATTTAAAAAAAAAGGGGGGGGGGGCGGGGTGCCATTTACTTGAATGGAGTATGACAGGACGGGGGTGATGTAATTCGTCAGGGTCCACGTGCCTGGAGGGGGTGGGGGGGTTGGTTTTCGTATTTAATTTTTGTCTACGTCCCCATCTTTCCAAAATATTCACCAACTTTATTAGAAAGCCCTCTGCGGATGAGTTAGTGTCACAGTCAGTGTCAAAGCAGACAGTGCCAAATCAGGGGAGAGTTCTCGAGAGGTTTGACGCTTCTGCACTCCTTTTCTTTGTTTTTTTTTATTTATTTATTTATTTATTTTAGTAATTCCGAAACGCCCCTGGAGAGGCATAGCCTGAATGTCACTGGCGTCACATCTCTGTTCGTCACCGAGCAAGCTTCACAACCTCATACTCCACTAAAAAAAACGTGCTGACCGCAGATTTAGGGGAACATTCACTCTCTCTCTGTCTCTCACACACACACACACACACACACACACACATACACACTCGATCTGTTTGAAAAAACAAAAAACAAACAAAAAAAACCACCAAACACCAAACTTCGTCACCCCGTTAAAAAAATTGCTAACCTTAAGCATTAAACACGGGACAAATGTGAATTTTCTGTATTTGACTGACAGTCCTTATTCCAATAGTCTTTAGTAAAACCATCACAAAGTCTTTACCTGGCGCTTACTGAATGCTTGTTTGATGTTGTTTCAACAAGCTAAATCTTATTAGAACAAAGTAACTTTAGGGAAGTGCACAAAACAGTAAACATATGAGACTAGTCTGACAAGACCCAACCGACCAAATACCTCTGATACATTCTGACTCAGGTCTGCTGGGCTGTTCTGGTCTGGCAGGCGGTTGTATTCTCAGGCTGATGCTATTGTTATGGAGGCTTATGGTCAAATCACTATCTGGACTCCGTACGGCACATCTGTATCCTCTCGGCATTCGCCAGCAGGCCCACGGTAGGTTTCTTGGCAAACTCTTCACATCTGGCACGTTATTGCCCAGTCGGTCTGCCTGGTGCACACTAGCCGACGCGTTCTCGCCTGTCCCGCTGAGAGAAATCACATCTCCATATCACGCTCTCGCGCACGAGGTCGTTGGCTTTTTGTCACGGACAGATGGTCTCGCCGCTTTTTTATCCCTGAACCCGTCGCTTCGTCTTCTCTCTCCCCTTTACGAGGAACCGGTCCGGTCCAGAAACGCCGCCCCGCATCTCTCAACAGCGCCAGGATCCGCCAAGGCCGGCTTATCGCGTAATTGTATCGCTAACATGTTGGAGCATTTGCTTCTTTATTTTCTCTCGCGCTCACCGACATTGGCCTTGGCTGTTTTCCTGCTAAGCTAGACAGTTTTGACAAGGTCTTGTTGTCTCTTAAGTGGCTTTTCATGTATGTGTCCAGCAGCGCCCCCCCCCCCCCCCCCCCCCCCCCACCCCCCACCCAAAAACTTGGCATCTTAGTGTCTGGGCATCAACATTTTCGTTCCTTTTTTTCTTTCTTTTCTTTTTTACAAAACCGTGTTTTAAGGTTTTTGTTTTTTTTCAAGTACGCCGTGAAATCCTTTTTTTTGTTTGTTTTTTTTTTTCTCATGAACCGAATTACACACACGTCCCTCCGTTATTTACACAGACCACTGACTCTGTGAGGGACAGTTGCCAACAATTGATCTACATTGATTCAAACAAACAAAGCAGTCAGAGATTCAAGGCATCCTGTCTATTCTTGGCAAACACACTAAATGCTTGCTTTCGTGCTATGCGCTTAGTGTCTTAACTTTGCTAAAGCTATTCTGTCTTTTCTGTTCGTAAGAACCACGAAAATTGACAGATTGAGAGAGATGCAATTAAGCATAACATTCGTGTATCAAAATATTATAAGGGTGGAGGATTTGACTTCTGTAAATATTGTTGTACATGGACAGCTTTTTCTTTTTTTCGTGGAGTAAAATAGCTTTGCATGGTTCTAGAACAAGTTGAACAAATAAGATGTACAGAACTCAAATTGTATCTGGACCTTAAATCTGAGAGAAGAACAAACACACACACACACATACACACACACACAAGGCCAACCATACAAACACTACTTAAAACCATATCGGCAGCCCAGCGCTTGTTTTGCAAGAGCCTTTTGTTTGAGTTCCCACCACCAAAATGATCAGAGCTGCTCAACTCTGAACCTTCTTTAACTCCTCCAATTGGATTTGCAAGAGCCTTATCCACACATCTGTCCAGGAGCAGATGATGAGTGAAAGAGAGAGCAAGAGAAAGAGAGAGAGAGAGAGCAAGAGAGAAAGAGCGAGAGAGAGAGAGTTGTAATCCCCTACACTTTGTTCTCGACAGTCCCTCTCCCCTCCCCCTCTCTCCAAGCTCCTTACCGATTCTCATGTTGTCACGGACCCAGCGTTACGAGCCAGGCCAGAGAACGAATATCTGATCAACAGAACCGACATCAAAAGACTATCGAGAACCGTCTTGAATGATGCAAACCAAATGTGGGCCTTGAACGGACCCCGGGCCCTCCACGAGGCCACGGGCGATTGTGAAACGCTTCTCCGCTCTGCCTCGTGTTTCGGATCCTGGGATTACAATACTGCTTCGTGTTTCTCCATGTGACGGCCGTCTCGTTGGGGACCAGATGGCTGGGGCACGGCCTCTGAGAACCGCCGCGTTAATCCAGATGTGCCATACACCGGGGAGCAAACAACAGACAGCCTCACGACCCTCCCCCTCATTAATTCAGAGTTTTCCTCCTAACAGAAACTTTGACTCGAGTCTTTTTCAGAGAGCCCGTTAAGAACATCGTTCCGACTTCTCCCCCCTGGCTCACTCGCGGGGAATGTTTCGGGTACATTAAAGAGATCGTTTTTAAGAAAAGTTTTCCCAAACGATACTGGAACTTTTATAGAACTTTAGAATGACAGCTGACTCTGTGGGACACATGATCGAATTTCATTTGTGTCTTTGTTTTATTATTTTCCCATAGTCTGGCACACGCGTCCGCCAACATGTGTGAAGCAGATGATTTGGTTTTTTTCAAGACTCATTTAACAAGACGCATAATATCATCAAGTGACAGAAGAAAACATTATTCACTCACATGTACCTGCATGTACTGTGGCGCGCGACAGTCAGTGACCATAGTTGAGTAAGAGTGGGTGGGAAACCCCGATTTACCTGCCCCTGTGACTCAACCGCCCAAGGGAAAGGGGCACGGTCAGCTTTGCTCCTTTTTGATTCCCGGCCATCATCTGGAGGCGTGGGCCCAAAAAATGCCATTTCTCTGTTTCGGTTGTGTAACGCACCCAAAAAAAACCCCCGTAGCTGCGTCTCAGGGGCTGGTCTAAAGCACCGTTAACGGATCTGTGTAAACAGCGGTATGATTTGTGAGGTGCTTTGCCAAAGGAGTGTTTATAAAAGGAGGAGGGGAGTTCTCTCTGCGAACGGCGAGCGCAGCACAGTCAAAGGCAATTACTTCAGAATGAGTGTCTCCTCTCACGGCCCATGACTTATTCAGGCCCAGCTGAGGGAGGCAAGCGACACATCCCTCCCTGTCTCTCTCTCTCTTTCACTTTGTCTCTCTCTCTCTCTCTCTCTCTTCCCTCTACCTCTCTTTTGCTCTCTCTCTCATTCTGTCTCTTTGTGTGTGTGTGTGTGTGTGTGTGTGTGAGTGCACTCTGTGTGACGAAACCATGACGACGGCAGCAACGTCCTCACACAGATGTCCTTGCTATACATGTGCTTGTGAGTCTCTGAGTGTGCGTGTGTGTGTGTGTGTGTGTGTGTGTGTGTGTGAGAGAGAGTGTGTGTTTTGGTGAGTAAACCCTAGCTCTAGCAGAGTCGCTATATCTGTTGCTTTTCTTGCCAGCTGGCACGTTAGAGTTGGCTCTGATTAACAAAATCGAGCTTCGTGAAGAGCTCGTAACCAAAAAAAAACAAAGATTTTCATTTTTACTCCAACTAAACACCTTAATCAAGACACGCTTGTACAGAATGACTAAGAGTTTGCCGCTAGTCTGGGAATGGTCCAAGAAGACTACTGTTGGCTTAATGTAGTTTAATTAATTCATCAGGGTGGAGGAAACAGTATGCTGCTTTACATAACATCACCGCAGGAGTCAGACCGAGAGTTGTTAGCTCGTAAAACAGCGCGGCCTGTATCCGTCTCCTCCGACATCATCTGCGCATGTCCTTCTCGCGACTAGTCCCTGACAGCGCCCTGGGGTCTCCCCCCAGACTCCCAATATGACTGCTTCACGCCAAGCACGCGATGGTAACACATCCGAGACCCTCCCCACACACAAGCACGCACGCACACACGCACGCACACACACACACACGCACACACACACACACACACACGCACACACACACGCACGCACGCACGCACACACACACGCACGCACACACACACACGAACACACACACACAAGAACACACACACACACACACACGCACACACGAACACACACACACACACACACACGCACACACGAACACACACACACACACACACGAACACACGCACACGCGAACACACACACACACACACACGAACACACACACACGCACACACGAACACACACACACACACACACACACACGAACACACACACACGCACACACGCACACACGAACACACACACACACACACACACACACAGAAAACGCCTGAACCCCCACCTCTGGCTCCTTTAGCTTCCCGATGTCACGGAAAAGACTGCAGGTTTCCGCGGCTTATAGACTTTGGGCGATTAGCCTAATAATTCAACCCTCAAGAACGAAACTACACATAGATGACACCAATGTGTACACTATACAGGGAGCTGACATCAGTAGAGTTTACAAGAACAACATACAACATCCATACAGAAAGGGCACACATCACCAATACAAATGACATCACGTATATACGTACCATTGTCGTCTCTGCGATAGACCCAAAGCTGTTGATGAATATGTTGCAGGAAACATTAACAGGTGGACCTAGACAAACAGAGGGCACGAGAGAAAGAAAGAAAAAAAAGGGAAATCAACGAAAACGTCCTATTTCAATTGCAGCGTGGATATTTGGTCACATTTTTACATAAGTAGAACTTATTATGTTTGGCACTGCACTTGCACATTAAATATACACGCGAAAAACGATGAATTGTTGTTAAAAGTCCTAAGCGCACGTTGTCACACAGGACCTCCACAGTGTATGGTAAAGACTTTAAGTAAATGTTTAAGCCTTTATCCACTTACACACATGACCCTATCACTTCATAGTTACCGTATAATTAATATGATAATTATCTGTTAATAAGGCAAGAGATGCTCTCAGTACGTACACTGACCAGCTTCTCTTGTTAAAATGAAGCACGTGAAATTCCTACACTATTTACAGAAATATGCAGGTTACAACATTTCAGTCTGCGTTTTAGGCTATCGCAGTGAGCCCGGTTTACATGTGCAGTTAGTTGTAAAAAGTCAGGCAATGGCAGCCATTAATCCGCAAGCACCCTGCTGTTGAGAAGATGAAAGACGTTTTTCCTCCTCTACGGTAAAGCATCGCTTGAATCTGTCGGTGACAGCAATGAAAAATGCACTCAAGAGTGAGAGCAGAGAGAGAGAGAGAGAAGGAGAGAAAGAGAGAGAGAAAGAGAGAGAGGGTCGGTGATGTGAATGAATGCACAGCTTGGTCATCGACATCCCGTAACAATGGCACGCTTGACACACACGCAACACAGACCAATTGATTGATCTCATACATCTCTCTTTGACGTATTGGCTAAGCTCTGATTGGTCCTGTTCCAGCTGAGTTCAAATCCCCGTCCCTGGTCTCGGGTCACCGAGTAGGCAGAGGTCTGAGAGGTGAGACACACAGGGCAGAGGCCAGGGCTGTCGCGGTCGCGGTCGCCCGACTACACCGCCATACACCAGCGCGTCAGGCCAAAGCTCAGACCGAAGACCGCAGCTCAACCTTTGGCTAAAAGCTCCCTGAAACTCCGAGAGCGATGTCTTGTCCAGGGGGGATCGATAGAGCTTTACCAGTTCGTGCTGCCCTCCAAATAACCTTAAAATCTTAGTCTAAACAATTAATGAGACACTCTCAAGAACAAAATGAAGTGACACACAGCTAGACAGGCAGTTAAATGGGCTCACACTCCAAAAGGGAAGCCTCCCTTTTGGGAGACATAGATCAATGATGATTCATTATGGCAGGGAGCTGTCACTGGTGAGGTAAGACCATGTCAGTGGCTGGAAGCCACTGAGGCGAGAGCCAATCAGCATTAACCACAGACACAGAGGGAGCCCTTGGCTGTAGGGTGAAGTAAAACAAATACCCTTCTGTCCGTGTCCCACCTCCATTTTCGTGTTTGTCGCTTTTCGAACGACCAAATCGTTAAAGATGTGTAGAGGTATGACGTTTAGAGTCTGTTTTCAGTATTTTTCTTTTTTTTTTTTTTATGTGTCATCAAGCACATTGTGCATAGAGATAGGCCATTTTACTTTGTGTATAGTCTTCCATATCATTTTTAGCGGCAAAGAAATACATTCATTTTTAGGGGTTGTTCCGTTTATGCGATGTACAATCTGTTATGAGTACACACAGGCAGCATACGCTGGAGCTGTCGTTTTATTCATCTCATTCCGGGAGGTTTTTTTTTTTTTTATCAGGGGAAAGATTATCGCAACTCTTCAGCGGCAGGGTGGTCGAGGGAGGGAAAAGGTAGACATGTGAGTCACCGGTGTGGAGCGAAAAATAAATAACTAAATAAAATGAAGAAGATGTGTCGCACCTTTAAAATTGGGCCTGATTCTGGCGTCGTATCCCGAGGTCCTCCCCATGAGCTTATCCAAGAAATCTGAGGGAGACATGGGCACAGCTCTGCCTCGGGGGTTGTCCGGTTCTTTGGACGCCACCAGACTGAGAGAGAGAGGGAGCGAGGGAGAGGGGGGAGAGAGAGAGAGAGGGGGAGAGAGAGAGAGAGAGAGAGAGAGAGAGAGGGGGAGAGAGAGAGAGAGAGAGAGAGAGAGAGAGAGAGAGAGAGGGGCGAGAGACGACAGATTTTAGAGAAATGGCTTGTGACAGTCACTGGGGGTACAAATGGAAGAGGTTACATTAATGCCGTGTGACATCAGAATGCTTTTGCAGGTTCTTTTTTTTTTTTCTTTGAGTCTCCGGTCAAGGCCACGAAACTGTATGTCTGTTCACTTAAAGAAAGAGAGAACCCCCCCCGCCCCCCCACCCATCCCCAACCCCTCCCCCACACCCCTACAAAAAAAAAGATCTATTTACATAACTGCCCTGTAGACATGTACAATTTAAGACAGAGATAGAATAAAAAGTTCAGACGTATATTTCCTCTGGGTTGAGAGCCACGTGGGCACTGACTGTATTTTTCATTGAGGGTCAGCCCTGTATTTTGACAATAAGGTAAACACAGCCTGTATTGGATATATTGGATATCACTGACGTGACTGTGAGCTAAGGAGAAGCTTGGTCATTGGCTATACGACGACACGGCTCCGATACCTGCTTGTCGAATCTCTCTGGTCGTTTAAATAAAGAAACTGATCATATTTCAACTGTACACTGACAAACAAACAAAAAAAAAACAAAAAAAGAGCTGTTAGGAGTAAGATTAACGAATATGCAGTTCATGCACGACTTGCTTCATATAACGTCCTGTCAGTTGGTTTAAGAAAACAACTCCGGGAGGACGATTAATAATCAACCTATGATGACTTTACTATTAAAACAATTGTGCCATTATTTTTCCTGAAAATTAGTCCCACTAATAAAATCCCATTCAGTAGACAGCAGCAGAAAGAGACCCGACAGAATTTTTTTGTGTTTGTTTGTTGCTGTTTTTTTTTTTTTTTTTACGGATTAAGTGTGTCAAACTGAGAACACCAGGACTCTAATAAATGTTGGTGCTGGCTGGTTTGTTTTGTTTGTTTGTTTTTTTTATAAATGCCTGTAGAATTGTGTTTTTAAAAACTACAAACTGTTCTCTTGCTGAGATGCTGGTATGTGACAGCTGTTTCTCTCTCTCTTTTTTTTTTTCTTTTTTTTTTTTAATTTCCTGGGAGAGAGAGTTCAGATCGGGCATGAAACTTTGGCTTTAGGCAACAGGGGAAAATACTCCTTAAAAAATGTTGGCTCAGAAATCCGGCCTTTTCTAGAAGTCCTTCGATGTGAGGATTTATTGATGTGCCAGGAGGGGAGAAAAGACTCAAACCCACTGAAAAGGCACAAAAGAGCCCACCTCTTAGCATGGTTATTTACTATTTCCATTATTTAATGCTGAGTGTTAAAATAGCTTATATAGCAAACATAGATAGATAGATAGATAGATAGATAGATAGATTTAAAACAAAAAAGGACACATGTGTTTGTTTTTGAGGTGGGAGAAGTATATAACAGATATCTCAAAGAATATCTTTACTCTAATAGCAGTATGACTCAGTAACAATACAATAACCATTGCCTCTCCAGGTTCTACTGAATGACTTTCTGTCTTACTGGTTTTTGTCTTGGTAGCTACTAATGTGACAGAGCTGGAGGTGTGAAGTCAATAAACGGTGATGTCTCGCTTAGTCTGCTTTTTTCATTCATCCACATGGCCTGTACACATCTCTGGAAATAAGCAAACAGAAAGTCCCAGATGAAAGCACAAACTAGGCAAAGCCTAAAAAAACTCACTTCCACATTTGACTCATCAAAGCCCTTTTTTTTTTTTAATAAAATGCTTTAGAAACAGTCTCAAATGTATTCATGATTATGATTCTAATTCATTCAGATCGCGCAAAGAGCAGAAGTTTGCTGACAAATGATTTTCGCCCAAATTAAATATCCATGATATTATGATTAACACAAAAAAAAAAAAATACAAACAGAGCTATGGTGATTCATATGGAGGAAAAAAAACAAAAAAAGCAAAATTTTGGGAACCAAAAATAAGAAACCCCACATGGAATGTAGGTTATGAAGAATCTGAAAGAGCGACTGGCCTGAAGGATGACACGCCACTCGACGTACGAAGGGCTGTTTATAACAAGCCAAAAAATGGCCAAGATTAATTATCTGAGAACAAAAACAAAACAAAATATTTATGAATCATTGCAAGAAGCTGTGCGGCCACTGTTTATCCAGCGTCTGGAAGAGGAACCTTGTTAAATCACGCATGAATTATCTTTTGTTTTCCCAAGGACTCTGAAATGTCAAACTTTGCTTAACCCTAGCGGTATGAAAGGGTAAAAACATATTATTCTCCCTGCCGGGCGCGCATGGGGTTTCATCTGTTTCCTTCATTAATATCGTTTGTTCGTATTGAATGCTCTCTGCCGAGAGAGAGAGGACGAGCGCGTTTAATAAAATGCGCCATTACAACACGAGTGCGCCCCTTGGACGTCAGAACCGAAGAATCTGCTGACGATAGGTCAAAGGTCACACTATAGGATTAGGATTAAAGCCATGTGAGCTCTCAGAGTACATGATACAGAATTACGGATTTACTGACACTACGCGTTATGCCCAGAGAAATCACCCCTCCAGGAAGAAAAAAAAAAGAGAGTGTGTGAGAGAGAGAGTGAGAGAGAGAGACAGAAAGAGAGAGAGAGAGAGAGAAAGAGAGAGAGAAAGAGTGAGAGAGAGAAAGCCCACACATCTCCCAGACTGCTTTGCTCAGCACATATCAGCTTGGCTTTGCTCTGTTGACGCTAACATTTCTCTGGGCTTTCATGGGCAGTTATTTTTAAAGTATACATGCATTTCCTTATCCAGTTTCTTTAGTCTTTCAGTCTTGCCTGGTATCAATGTCAAGTAGTCAAATTGGCAAGATGTATATGTGTAAAATCCTAAATTACCACCCCCCCCCCCCCCAAAAAAGAAGAGAAAAACCAAAACAAAACAATAGTAGAATGAATACCTGTTGTTAGTAATTAGGTAATATTAAAGAAAAAAGAAAACGAGATGTTTTCAAATCAGATGTTACAGAAGTTACAGAATACCAAAGAAGAAATTTTCCCTCCTGTCTCCTTACAAATATGTTTTTTTTTTTTCTCTAGTCCGTAGTGCCGAATCCTTTCCCTCAACAGAGAAGTCAAAAACCAGTCTAGGCTGGCTGGATTACAGTTCGCAGAGCTCACAGGTGGGCATGAGAGACACTAGAGAGTTATTGTGTTCTCTGTGCCATGGCCTAATGTAATCTCTACAGAGGATTGCACCTAGCAAGTAAACAGGACACGCACTCCTCAGGCAGTGACAGTTTCCCCCTTTTCTTTCTCTCTTTCTTTTTCTTTTTTTTTTTAAATTCAACGTGTCTTTGTTTTTGTTTTGTGCCTGAGTAAGAATTTACAAGGCATTCTTATCCATGTCACAAACAGAGGTATTCCATCACTGACTGCAGATGAAATTGGAGATGTTTCTTTATATCTCTCCCGCTCTCTCTCTCTCTCACTCTCTTTCTTACACACACACACACACACACAAACACACACACACGTGTACGTACACACTTTTTCTGCACAAGTTCATACAAAGAAGCACAGAACAGAAGCAGTGGGACTTCCAATCCTAACACGTATAAAGAGTAGCACAGTTCACACTTAACTGAGCACAAAAACAACGTCAGTGCCTCATTCATGATATAAAAGTATAGAAACCAGCTTCATGTATGAATACCAGTGATATTACACAGACGTGGTCACGTCTGCTGCGTCTATCCAGGTATAGTTTGGAACCGGAATGAGAAACAGTATATTGCAGTTCTGAACGTGCCCCTGTTCCTTGCTCTCAGCGCTCACAGAAGAAAATTACCATAATACCTCTGGAGCTGATTTGCACAAATCCTGACAGAGAAGCAGCAGCATCTCAAGCACGGTTTTCATGCTGCGCCCCGAGTGAACTCTGGAGACGTGTTATGGCTTTCTGGCTTGATCCTGGCTCACTAGACTGTGTCCATCCCCCCCCCCCCCCTCCACTCTCCCAGCCCCTAATGGGAACCTCTGGAGTTTTAAAGGTTTTGAAGATACAGTGATATGCATTGGGAGCTGTCCCTCAGTTCTTGGCTGCGTGCCAGGCACTCTGAAGTACCACACAGTGGGTTTTTTGTGTGTGTGTGTGTGTGTGTGCACGCTTGTGACTGACGTGCCCTCTCCAGAGGAACCCCAATATCAAAAGAGTGTGCTTCTGCAACAGCTTTCCCATTGGAACCTGTTCTTTTATTCAGGGTGAGGTAAGCAGCATTGTACAACATCTCAGCCCAGGAGAGAACTTCAAAGATGAAGCGCCCTCGAGATCGAGATGGTATCACCGCTGTAGCACCTATAGCCTTAACGCACGAGCCCGACCCTCCCTGGAAAAAAAAAAAAAAAAACCCTCCCTTTCCGTTAAACCCATCCCGCAGTGGAAGGCTGAGGCTAGTTGCCATGACAACCACCAGCCAAACGGAGAAGGCGTCTGCTGTGGTCAGCCGAGCGGAACGGCCATAGCTGCTCTTCCTATTTGAGTCGATCAAACTGGGTTTTAAGAGAGTGTCAGGGCATAGAGAGAGAAAGAGAGAAAGAAAGACAGAGAGAGGGAGAGAAAGAGAGAGAGAGAGAGAGAGAGAGAGAGAGGTAGAGAAAGAGAGCCAGAGAGAGGGAAAAGAAACAGTGGTTGAGTTGAGAGAGGACACAGAGACCTACTGAATGGATTCTCCCTCAGTGCTCAAACAGAAGTGAGTAAGAGGGACCAGCCCCGAGGTTACACTTTAAACACTTGACGCTCAGAGCTTTACTTCCACTGATAACCCTGCTTGCTGTATGTACACTTCATGTGCCACCATTGCTAGCTGAGGAGATGTACTCGCTTGCGGGTGGAAGTTAAGTTATGCTAAACCTATCTAAAGTTACACGGTATCTCAGCTAAGCATATGCAACAAATGTGTAGAAAGTCAGCAATGAGCTCTTTGAAGCATTTGCATTTGGTGAAGGAGCTAATTGCTGGTTTTCAGGTTTGGAGAAAGAACATATAGGAAGAGACAGTGTATAGGATGGTTAGACTGCATCTTTACCGTATTAGAACAGCCCAAACATAATGAAATACTCCTGAACTGAACAGCATAGTTCCCTTTAGACGGCGTGTCTTAAATTCTGAGACTAGAGACCCAAACATTTTAAGTCTCTCTGCTGTAACACACCTGCCTCAGCAAACCAAGGGTTTGGTAATGAGCTGATGAGTGGAAATCAGGATATTACAGCGGGGGAGATGTTTAAAATATGCATTTCACCTGTACCATTTAGGAACAAGATGAGGGGAGGGTGGGAAGGGGGGGTGTGACACAATCCCAAAATATACACACAAAACACAAACAGCATCTGATCCTCTCTCTGAAAATGAGTGTGATTTTAATTTGAAACCGAAGCACTTTTGATAATTATTCACAGCGTTGCTTACGGAGGTACGGAGCAGCAATCAAAGTGCCTGTACTTACTGAGGGAGGTGCATAGAAACACTGATTTTACCACCTCATGCTATTTTGGCCTCCGACACCCATCAGCAGAAGCACCATTCATGTGCGGCGATGCAGCGTGTGTTTCGCATTATCAAAAGACCCAGCGAGAGATTTTTGAATGGGAGTCAGAAGTAATCATCTCAGTTATATTGGCCACGATGGTTCGTGCCTCTTTTGTTTTATTCATAGGAGGCCTCCCGATCCGGAAAACAAATGAAATTGTCACTTTTTATGATCTTGCGCGCACGCGTTTCTCATCTCAGCGGGAAGAAGAGCAATTTGGGTCTGTATTTATGGATGTATGTTTTTATTTGTTTATATAGGATGGTAAAAAGAGGTGACAGCACAAAAAAAAAAAATTGAAAAGCTGGAAAATGAGCTTCGGATAAACAAATCCCTTTTGAGAGACTTGGAATTCCAGAAGTTTCCAAGCTCCATTTTCAGCAGAACAAGCAGAACACTTTCTTCTTGCTCTGTCGGCAAGGAGTGTTGGACACAGCTAGATAAACATTAAAATTAAAACAAATAGTAATGATAGAAGAATAAAAACACTTCCTTATCTCAGTACTGTTTCTTTGTTGTTGCTACTTAGCATGTCTGATAATAGCATATTAGCATGGCTTGTGAGAGAGACCATGCAGACACAGTCACCACTAAGCCTGGCGGCGTTTATTCTCTTTGGATTGCCATTGCTAAGAGACAGTCTCTCTCTCTCTCTCTCTCTCTCTCTCTTTCCTTTCCTCCATTCATAGTTAAATAGCTGCATGCTGACTGGAACCATGCAGTGTCCCTGAGCAAACGGTTAAAGGAATCACACAACAGAGCGGATAGTTGTTAGCATCATTTCCATATGCTAGCATTATTTCATCTGACCAATGAGTAGCACTCTACAAACACTGTTTATCACTGCACACAAGACTATCTACTGCAACAAAGTTTACTGAAACCATATTTTTAAAAGCCAGGACACACTAAAGATGTTAACAAATGAGGCCTGTGGTGACTAGCTGTGTAGGCTAGGCCAAGGCTAAAGCTAAGCTATTGTTATTTTATTAGCGTTGTGTTAGCTCATTCAGCCGTCGTCCTCTGTGGAATTTGCCACATATATGTATGATGCTTAAACTCCTGCTGGCAGGCATTTCCCTGGCAATGTGATGGGCATCAAGGCCTGGCAATGCATGCTTAGCGCCTGTAGGCCTGGCATCAAATCCTCTTACATTAAAAGGCTAACTCTCATTTATTCAGCATGATCTGTCTCCTCACTGTATATCCACTCTGTAGTTCAGAGCAAGTGTATGTGTTTGTGTTTGTGTTTGTATTTCCAGTTTTGTGTCTTTCATTTTCAAACCAATTTCAGATTTTCTGTTTGCCCTAAATGGTACCCTAGAAGATGTTCTACTTGTGTCTGTGGATCACTTTGCCTTTCTGTTTGTGTGTATGAAGGGGTGTAGGGGGAGGGATTGTTTGTGTGTGTGTGTGTGTGTGTGTGTGTGTGTCTGCATGTGAATCATAGAGAGAGAGAGAGAGATAGAGAGAGAGAGAGAGAGAGGGAGGGAAAGAAGATGTGTTAGTGAACTTCTGATGTTTCTTTTACTGTAGAATGGTGAGGGATCACTCAGTTTGACTACTTTGTGTGAAATCTCTCTCAGAAAAAATGAAAAATGTTTACTCAACACTTACAGCACACACACACACACACACACACACACACACACACACACACAAACAACAAGTACACCATTTAACACACTGTCTCTTGCCATTATGGCATAAGACCTTCCTCAGATTCTCCTCAAAACGGATGAACATGAATCCTGTCACATCAGAGTGACTAAACAAACGACAGCTCAGGGAACGAACCTTGTTGCTTGGTAACCACTCTTAACCCCTCCCCAACCTCGCAATGAGACAGTTTGATGTCCACTAATGTTCTTCTCTATGATGAATGACAGGACGGCTAAAACAGTCTTCAAACAGGCTTCCCCCGTCAAAGAAACACTCCGTGGGGAGACTTAGTAATCCATTGCAGAAGTGTTTCAAAGCCAGAGTTATGTTCCTGTCAGCAGTGGCATGTCAGAACAGAGAGGGCTGGTGTAGTTATGGAGCGAAACCTACCATACAGTATGGATTCTGCATGACATTCCAACATGCGACGGAGAATGCAGGAAAAGAATGCTACTACATGAGTCCCCGAGGCCTTTGAATGCAAAGTCAAATATATAAATACATAAAGAAAGGGAAAAAAAAATCAGGATAGAGTAGATACTTCATACTTGTTTTCTTTTTTTTTTTTTATTTCAAGCGAAGAGGGAAAAAGGGTACACGTTCAGAGCACATGCATTGTAAAAAGAACTTTCTTTGTGTCTTCATGTGTTGGCGCATTTTCCCTCTCTCTCTCTCTCTCTCTCTCTCTCTGTTTCTCCATCTTCACTCTCTCTCTCCGCCTCTTCACACTCTCTCTCTCTCTCTCTCTCTCTCTCTCTCGCCCAAGAAACAAAAGACCTTTTTTTTTTTATGGCCTTTGCCTTTAATCCATGCCCATGCTCTCAGGCACAAAAAAATCCATTTTTTTTTTATACTCATGGATTAAAAAGTGCAGTATCCTTTTCAAGCAAAGCTAGTATTGCCACTGGACCACTTGCTTTTTCATACGTGATAAAAAAACTGTAACTGTGGTGGTGATGATGATGAAGATGATGATGATCATGAATAAAGGGGGGGGGATCCCTGAAACCCAGCTGTCTATTGTAATAATCTGTTCTCCATATAATTCCAGTACCATTTTTGAACAGCAAGTGCGTCTGTATCTTCGTATGTGTTTATTGATTTCTCCATCCATCCGCCATGCTTAAATCATTTTGTAAGTCCCAGTGTGACATAACTCTCCAACGGTAGTGTGTATTTTTTTTCTTCCTTGTCTTTTCTAACATCGCAAAGCCTTATCCCGTCATGCCACGGCGAAAACAGACTTTAATTTTGACTTCAAATCGAGGAAAGAGAAGTAAAAGGCAGAGGGAAAAAAAAGCGTCTGGGGTGTTTGTTTGTTTTTTGTTTTTTTTGTTTTTCAGAAATGCGTCCCATAACTATGCCCCATTTGCGAACTGGCAAAGCAAAACTTCTCTGGCGAAGAGCAAATCATTAAGCAGTAAAATGAAGCGTAGACTCTGTACATGCACAGTATGTTACACCAGTCTCAGATTTACTGTGTGTGTGTGTGTGCGTGTGTGCGTGTGTGTGTGTAAAATGAAGCGTAGACTCTGTACATGCACAGTCTGTTATGCCAGTCTCAGATTTACTGTGTGTGTGTGTGTGCGTGTGTGCGTGTGTGTGTGTAAAATGAAGCGTAGACTCTGTACATGCACAGTCTGTTATGCCAGTCTCAGATTTACTGTGTGTGTGTGTGTGCGTGTGTGTGTGTGTGTGTGTGTAAAATGAAGCGTAGACTCTGTACATGCACAGTCTGTTACGCCAGTCTCAGATTTACTGTGTGTGTTTGTGTGTGTGTGTTTTGTGTCACTTTTTGCGGCAATGTTTGGAGCCTTGTGAGGACATTTGTGGGTCTCCTAACTGAGATGAGATATTCTTAAAACAAAACTGGCATAATACTTCTGTGTTTATGGTCAAGACTAGTATTATGGTTAAAATTTGATTATTAATCTTGCATAAAAGTAAAACAGAAGTCAATGGGAAGTCCTCATTACCATATGAAGGCATCCAGGTGTGTGTGTGTGTGTGTGTGTGTATGTGTGTGTGTGTGTGTGTGTGTGTCAGCTTTGCTTATTGGTGGTACTCATATTAGAACTGACATAGTGTACCGTCAGACATATTGTCCAGTCAGAACTCATTAGGTAAAATATTAATAGGACAAAGTAGCTCCTGGACCTGGGGCCAGGGTGGGGGTGGGGGGTGTGGGAAATGCAGATCACCTTGAATCTGGGGCAAGTCTTTTCCCTGCACACCTTTAAACAGATGACACAGACAAGCCCACAGAGAGACTGTCGTAGTTTGCGACTTGTTTTGGACTTTTGTTTTGAAATGTCTTGCGCTCCTGTTCCGTGTCTGTCTCCGCCCCTCACCTGATTCTGTTTATTCTATTTATAAACCTCGTTTCACCCCTGTTAATTTCTACCAATCATGTTCCCCCAGTTTGGTTCTCCTTTTGTATTTAAGCCCTTGTGTTTGACCTGTCCTTTGTCTATCGTTGTTTGTGTTTGTTTGAAGACACTCTGTTTGGCTGTGCCGCTTGTCTCCAGTTTTGGTTCCTGTTTGCACACATTCAAATATGTTAGTAATGTACTTGTCTGGAGATCCCTCTGATTTCGGTTGGGCATAAGTACTGGGAGAAATACATTTTAAACGGCGGGGAAAAGGTAGTATTTGGTTGCGTAGTCCTCAAACGCAGTTACTGCCTTGAATCTGTGACCCATTGACATCAACCAGACTCTTGGTGTCTTCCTTTCAAGATGCTCTGCCAAGATTTATTAGCAGCCTGTTTAAGTTGTTGTTGTTTTTTTATGTGCGTTTTCTGACCTTTTTTAGTTTCCTCTTGGAAACGTGTGAAATGCATGGTCAATGGGATTGAAATCAGGAGACCGACTTGGCCAGTCTGCAGATTTCCCACATCCTCTTTCTTTCTGATGAACTCCTTCACTGACTGCGCGGTATGTTTTGGGTTGTTTGTCTTCCTGCTTTATGAACTGACGCCCAATGAGTTTGGAGGCTTTTTTTTTTTTGGGTCTGGGAAGACAAGATGCTTGTGTAGACTTCAGAATTCATTCTGCTGGCATCATCATCTCCTTTGTCATCGGTGAAGACCAGTGAGTTCCAGGGGCAGCCGCCCATTCCCCCCGTGCCGTGACGCCGCCTCCGTAGATGAGGTGGTGTCCTTGGAATCGTTTGCAGTCCTTCCTTTCTGTCTCCATACTTTTTTTCCTTTCCATCACGTTGATAACAGTTTATCTTCATCTCACCTGACCAGCCCCCCCCCCAAAAAAGCTCTCACGGCTCATCTTTGTGCTTCTTTGCAAAATCAGGTCTGGCCTTTCTCGTCTTGGTGTTGACAGGAGGTCTGCGTCTTGTGGTGTAGCTTCTGTGTTTCTCCTCACGAAGTCTTCCGTGAATAGTGACTCATGACCATCGCTTTTGCATTCTTTACGATTTCTTTGGGGTGTTTCTTCACGATTTTTCCGTCATCTGTCGGTCTGGTCTTCCTTGTACGACCTGATCATTACAACATGTTTACTCTTCCAATAATTTCTTTCTTCATATATTCCACACCTTTTGATGTTGCAGTAGGCTAACTGAAACTGCTCTGCAATATTTCTAACCAGTGTTTTGCTTTAATGTCACCTTCAAAACTGCTTGGTTTTTCCATCAGTTCTGTGATTTTCATCTTGGTTTACACCTTTTACCTCAAATCCAGACAACTTCATCGAACAAAAGGTAACCTCCGAGGTCTACAACTAACTGCACAAATTCACAGCTCTTTATATATGTGCACGATGAGGGGTCAACGTAACCGCTGAGCAGTTAAAAACACTTCTCACCCATTTTACCCCAACACTGATCATCAGCTGAAATTGGGAAGGCAACACACAAGAAACGACACATTCTTTAGGATGTATGAAACACATCCAAAACCTGACTGGGGCGCCTGCAGGAACCTGACCACGCATGCACCCGCGCACACACACACACACACACACACACACACACACACACACACACACACACGCACACACATCGAGAGAGAGCTGAGAGACGGAAATGCCACCGACTGATTAATGAATAATTAAATCTGGCCTACCTATCCAAAGTTGACTCTCCCTCTACCGGTCGCATCGAATGTTTTGAGCACTTCCTCACTGTCTGTTTTTACGTCGGTGCGAATGTTCATAAGGGCAAGTCAGTGGTGTCTCTCACTGTGTTGCGTAAATAAGTGTTTAGACGCCTCAGAGTGCTAAAGGAGCGCTGGGCAAAGGCCGTGGACACTGGCATAGTTAGCAGGACTTTCAGCACACAGTGCATGTCGGGGTTGAGGTCTGCCATGCTCTTCAGAACCTGACAAATGTCACTGCTGATGGGTTGTGTAACACTGAGTTGTTTCCACAGCTCCAGTTCAGCAAATATACACATACACGTCTCTCTCTCTCTCTCTCTCTCTCTCTCTCTCTCTCTCTCTCTCTCTCTCTCTCTCTCTCTCTCTCTCTCTCTTTCGTGGAGCGCTCACAAATCGGGAATTTTCATGGTAGGCAGCTGCAGCCGCCAGCAGAAGCTGACATTCTGCACTTTAGCCCGATATTCATCTTTTAATCTGAAATAAAACAGTTCATGAATATTCAACAAAAATAAACAATTTTACTTCTCTGTCCCAGCACTTATGCCTCCGACTGTATTCATAGAGCGTAACTGGATTAATCAAGACCAGACTGACACCGGCTGACACCGTAAACGTGCCCGTGTTAAATTTACATGAGAGTTTGTAGGGTCCCAAACGCTTCATTGT